>NC_056731.1:37296157-37496157 GCF_019279795.1 Protopterus annectens | reverse complement strand
TACTCTTTTCAATCATAGTCTAAGCATCAACTTTGTACCAGCTGAATGGAAAACAGCCACCATTATTCCCTTGACCTATTAGCCTGACTAGCCTTGTCTGCAAGGCCATGGAGTGAATCATCATGGACCTTATCAACAAAGATATAGGTAATCTCCAAACACTTGACCCTACTCAGTTTGGATTTGTCAAAGGGAAGTCATGCCTGTTAAACCTGGTGGACTTCTTCAAGGCATTCACCAAGGCCCTGGACGAGGGGAAATCTGTGCATACATAGCCAAGGCTTTTGACACTATCCTCCACTCATGCATCATTGACAACTCACCCAACTAGGGATCAACCCGTATATCATTAGACAGGTCACTAACTGGCTCACTGATAGAATTCATATAGTCAAAATAGGGGAATCCACTTCCACCAGCAGACCTGTAACCAGTGGTGTTTCACAGGGATCAGTCCTGGGACCTCTACTGTTTGGAATCTATTTCTCTGAACTACAAGCAAAAACTAAAGGTCTGTGTCTGACAAATTTTGCTGATGACTGCAAACCTGAGTGGTCATAGAATCTCCAAATGATGTCAACATCCTACAGGAGGGTCTCACACAAACAAATGATTGGTGCCAAAATCCTGGCCTTAAACTCAATGCAAAAAAATGTATTATCATTCCTTTCAGTAAAAGCAATGTTCCTGATAACTACCACAGTAACAGCAACAGCTTAAATATGCACTCAGTGGTGAGAGATCTGGGCACACAGGTTGTCAGCAAACTTACCTTTGACCACCATGTCTCCACAGTGGTAAGAAGGGCATTCTAGATTGCTCACTTCATTAGTAAGGGCATTGCCTCCAGAAAAAAAACAAGTTATTACCTCCCTGTACATTTCCCTCATCAGGCCAATAATCGAGTACAGCGCCACTTTTTGTATGTACCTTTCTAAGCACCTACAGCAATTGGAGAAACTACAAAGGCTCCTCAGAAAGAAAATTCAAGGTCTTCACCATCTGTCATATGGGGATTGTCTGAAATTACTGTCACTTTATTCTGTTTCATACAGACTACTCAGAGGTGATCTCTGCCTTTCATATAAGGCAATCTCTGACCTTGTGTTATTGGTAATGCTTCATATCTGAAAGTCAAATGATACACGTGCATGTGTTACTCGCTCTAAAGACCTGGTATGTGACATTAATAAAACCTGCTGGAGGGACATATTTGTCTCTGAGAGGTTACTACACCTTTGGAACAGACTTCCACTTCATGTCAAACAGAGCACCTCATTAGCCCTCTTCAAATGCAATCTGGACTACTGGATGGGTGACCATAAATTCACCCTGAGGGTTCCATCTGTGTCCCTGTTGGACAGGGGGCAATAGGTGCTGATTGTGGAAATAAGGGTAAGAACTTGTCTAGGCCCTAGGGCCATTATCCTAGTAACTTCCTATGATCTTATGATCCTATGAACTAACCATATTGAGCAACTGAAACCTTTCTAGCAGTGTCGCAGAAATGTTCAAAAAACTAAAGTGCTGCCATCTAATGAACCAAAAGCAAAAGTAAATAAAGTACCTTGATATTATTACACATCTCAGCCTTTCACACAACCTAAGAACTGCACTAAGATTTCCTATGAATACAATAACAGTAAATCAGTCAATTAAAATCAGTTGAAAAACTATTGTACACAAAGCTCTACATCAGACAATGGACACATGGAATACACAACACTCAGGCGCATAATGAAATAGCTGGTCCTCTATGGAAGCACATTTTAAGTTTTGTAATATTTGCCATTCATCACAAAACTCATTCCTTTATCACATACACACACAACTCTGTATGTGTGTGTGTGTGTGTGTGTGTGTGTGTGTGTGTGTGTGTGTGTGTGTGCGTGTGTGCGAGTGTGCATGTGTGTGTGTGTGTGTGCATGTGTGCGTGTGTACATGTGTGTGAGCGCACTTGCGTGACCATGTGTGTGTGTGTGTATGTGTGTGTGTGTGTGTGTGTGTGTGTGTGTGTGTGTGTGTGTGTGTGTGCGCGCGTGTGTGTGTGTGCATGTCTGTCTGTGTTTATTTGTATGTGCTTATGACAAATACATTTTTTTCAGTTTGTTATTAATTTCATATTTGTCAGTTGTCAGCTAAGATGTAATCCTGCTCTCTGAGCTGACTTGTGATGAACATAGCAGACTACTTTGTTGCATTAAAAATATTTTATTGCTCTTCATGGCAGTGTTTTATGAAATATAGTGTTTGTTGTCCCATATTTGAATTATCTGAAAATGTGGTTGCTGCCTTATTACTATGTTATATATAAAACCTGTTTTCTATACATGCATAAAAACCTACCTTTCTAGAGCGTTTCTTCTCAGATTCTCTTTGAACATAGACTCTGCTTAATAGAGTCAATCAGATCAACAAAATATAATTTATAAATAAATAAATATGATTCTGGGGAAAATAAATGTTTCTTACATATTCTCTTTGCTCATTTTGCAGAACTTACTACAAAGTGACATATCTTCAACTATGTGAGGTATGTTTATGTAGAACATTATGAAAATGAAAACGAATATGATATGTCTATATATTTAGCTGTTTCACAGTGTCTGACTGTGTCAAAAGCCAGTTGAACCAATGCTCAGCAAATAGCAAAAAGACAACAGCAAAAATGAAACAAATTCTCCCATGACTGACAAATGCAAAATTGTGCGTCTTTTTGTCTGTATCTGTTAATTAAAAGCATTTCTAATTTTGAGATATATTGAAGTGTCACAGCATTTAATTACCAGCTTCTGTTTCTGCTGTCCATGTACCACACTGATCTTTTATCTTATCATTCACCTTAGTTTAACATTTAGTGGTTCATGTCAAACAGTGGCAGCTATGAACTGAGAAGGCAGAAGGCATTCTGACTGGGGAAGCTCTTTGCTGGGCTTATCAGATTATACTGACAGCATGGGCATCAGGTAGTTAAGCACATAACTACTGAAGTGTAGTGTCGCAGAGTTCACTTTAACAGAGTTTCGAATAAACTGCATTCACACAGAATATACATCATTTCAGCAGCTTGCAACTATGAAACCAAGCTTATAAAGTTTTGCTACTCCACAAGGAAAAAAAATCATTACATCAAAGCCTTTTGACCTATTCTCAAAGAGGTGTGCAACACAGACACAACCGACCAAATTATTTCTCACAGAAATTTAGTGGTGAAGTTAACAGCAATACTGAAACTTCAAAACAACAGCTGAAAAATGATGCACATAATTATTATAACAATGTTTCAAACTTTTCCCATTGACAAATGTGTGTCAACAGCATAAGTGAGAGGTGTTCATACTTTCTTCAGCTAATAAACTTAAAATGCCAGCAAGAGCAGAATCACGTCTTAGAATTCGACCTGCAGATGAGAAGTACATCATTAGAAGAAGAAATGCTATGCTATACACTGCTGAATCCTAAGACATTTGACTTGATTCTATAACTATAAGCAGTTTTTTGTAATATGTCTGTGCAGATTCATTTTTTTTTTTTCCAAAAGGGGTTGTGCTAGACTGAAGACCTCTACCGGAGAATATTATTTGATAATATGGGCTTCCATACACAATCCCAAGGTGAAATTCCATGAGTATCGGTAATCTGCAGAAAAATATCAGATGAACAGAATAAAGCTGAACACTTTTCTCCATAGGAAATCATTGCTGAAGTGATTTCTAATTGTGTGGTTGCACCAATCCACTTTTTAGAAAGATGTTTCTATTCCTTGAGTTGGTATAATTGTGAAATTGGTATATATATATATATATATATATATATATATGCATATATATATATATATATATATATATATATATATATATATATATATATATATATATATATATATATATATATATATATATATATATATATATATATATATTTCAAGGGGGCTTCTTTCCCACACTGGGGGGTGTGGGTGAACATTGCCACTACAAAAAAAGAAAGTTTTTTTTTTGGCCTTGGTTTTTGGGAATCTTTTTTTTTTTTAAATGTTGTTCTTTTGAAGCATCAGATTTCTGGAAGTTGGTGTTTCATAGCAGAACTGATAATATAATCTCATGTATCTTCTGATGATCAGCAAATGGCTTAATCCTTAGGGTCTTATAAATGGTTAATGGCTATGTTGGTTATATAACCTCCAAATTTTACTGGATTTTTTGTACACCAAGTCAGCAGCCTTGTGTAGTTATAAAGATGCTGCATTTCAGGATGGAGATTTATACTAACTGTTTGCTTCACAATGTATGTTTTACAATGGCCATGCTTTTCTTCGATGTGAGAAACATCATTTGTATATTTTTAAAAGTTTATCCCAAGAGAAATCAGATCTTATCCTTTCAAAATAAGCAGGTATATTTCTCCATGTGGAATAATAATAAGAATCGAAGATACTGAAACATCCACACAGATGGGACTATCATGCTTTGTGGTCTGTATGAACAATGTAATGGAGAGATAAACAATACTTAGTTTGATAGGCTGTGCTTCTTGTAAGATGGTGATGCTGCATGATAAACTAATGCTGCTTCAATGTTTTCATTTTGGCATTTCAGATTTTACAATTATTTCCTACTTTTCCATTAATAATGATGAAGAAGAAAATACACAGACAGTGGGCTCAGACGTCTAGACTGACTGAAATAAATAGTTATAACTACACTGGTTGTGTTTTTGCAGGACTCCATAATAATACGATGTTCTACAAGCATAAATATACAAGAGTATACTGATTTCCTAAAATAAAAAGATCACAAAACAAAAAGGTATTTACCTGTTTTTTTTTTTCAATTTGATAATCAAAATGGCCATCTGTTGTATGTATCCGAAAGTGAAAGGTGTTTTGTTACTTGCTGAAGTCTATAATCAACAGAAAATGTATACATTGTATGCAAAAATGTATCTTCATACAGTTATACAAATGTTTCAATTTGCAAGCAAGCATCATACTCTGTATAATGGTACTGCATTGTGTAAGTCAACAAAAACAAAAGTAGTGCACTAGAAAGCAAATGAAGATCTTAGCAATGTGAAGCATCATGTGATGCACAGTGTAACTATGCAAAATTCAAGTATGCTGGTGCAAAGCATTATGTGCCAGTTCACATAATTTCATGAACATCTATAACTTTTCTTAATGGCTGTACATGAAATGAATTAGCATTACTTGTTAATTCATTTCATCTACAGACATGAAGGAAAACAGGAACATATCAGCAATTCACTGGGAATTAATAGGTATTACATAATTATCTCTACCCATATTATTGGATGCAGTACTCATCTGCATGCTAATGCACATGGGCAAGTAAGTACCATCATTCTATGCTTCACCAGGGGAAATTTGTCACTACGAAATATGGTTACAGCTGAGTGAGTACAATAAACATCAAGACTGGCATAAATACTCCAATGGTACTACATGAGATGGTGCATTTGTAAAGGAATACACAAAATGGTGCATTTATGAAGGAATAAGTGTCATTCTCTAAACTACTCACTTATATTTAATGCTCATGATGTTATCAAGAATGCTAGTAAAAGGCATGAACTAACAAGAATGCTCACATCCAGCAGATGGGTAATCTGTATCACATATTTGGGCACTTTATTGCCTTGTTGGTGAGTACTGACAATGGTCACATATTATTAGCTGATAATAATGCAATACTCTTCTGTCACCTTAGGTGGTCATAAGGACCTTGATTTCACTGATATAAGCACACCCATATTTGCATTGACTAATAGTTCCAAAATAGTTAGTCCTAAAGAAAGTTAAGAAATTTCAAGAGATGTACCAAAGTGTCCAAGCATCCTCAGCTCTTTAAAGATCCATGTGATAATGGATAGGGCTGGTACAAACATTTTGAGGGAACCCAGTCTGTTTCAAGTTAGGGCCCCTACCATGGATACCCCATGTGTCATCAAGTTGCTGATGCACCCCCTAATCTGTTAAGCTTGCAGACTCTGCCATCCTCCATGTTAAACTCTGACTCCCCCAGGTAACCCATTAAATGATCACTGTATACCACACTGTATAAAAATGTTAACATGCACAGCACAGACTGACTTGTACTTATAGTGCCATTAGTTGTGATAACCATAGGCTTGTATCACATGAAATTAGTCAGGTCCAGTGGATAACTAACACACATTGGCTAGCATTTAATTGCAATATTGTTGCATTATGACAAGCCTCTGGACTGCATCAGGTTAACCAGTCCCAAAGAGATCCGAACACCCACACAAAGAGACACACAAAACAGGCACATCACTACAACAGTGAGATTGGGATACACACAAGGCAGAAGATGCTACAGCAACACTGACATATACAAGACACTGCACAATTGACAATGCAGAAAGGCACATAAGATAGGCAATGACTAGACAATACACAAAAGAAAAAGACAAGAACTACAGTGCCACACTCAGAACTACAGATAGGCATACAGAGCAACAGACACTGAAACACACAGCCACACGGAGTACTGAAAGGCTAGTAGATGACATATTGTGGCATATCAGTTAGTATTTTAGTGCAAGATGAAAAACTGAAGAGTAATACTCTGACAGACCTGAGCATGACCAGCAAGAAAAAAAAAAAAAAAAAAAAACAGCTTCAACAAGGGCAACTAGGGACAGGACCACAGTTCTCAGGACCACTGGCAGGGCAAGCAGCTCCAGCAGCTATAGATGAGAAGTCTGAGGGAAAACCACCAGCCGCAAATGCTGCTGACAGATGTAGGTGTGCATAATATACCGTGGCTCTGGCTAAGAGAAAAAGGACAGAACACACACTCTGACCTATCTAAGTGAAAACCTAAGAGCCTAAGCACATACAAATATTAAAACTGAAGCCTTTACTTAACTATGTAATTGCTGCGTTATGTTAGAATCATCCAGAGACGACTCCCAAGGCACATGTTGTAGCTGCAGTATTAACAAGCTAAGTCTGAAATTTGTATGGGAAAAAAAAAGAGTTATATAACCAGTGGTGGCTGGTGACTTCAAATCAAAGGGGGGCTGCAGAAGACAGCTGAATGGTTGGGGTCAATGGGAAGGGGTGTGGTCAACTAGAAAGAGGAGGAGCTATGCTCAAAACCGCAAAAAACTAACTAAATACACTGCTGCGGGTGCCAAACCGTCATTATGAGAGTCCAATCAAGACAAAATGAAGTGTAGAAGAATAAAAATATTTCAATGCATTGGCTGTATGACAGCTTACTTAATATCTAGATGGAAACAAAAAGGTTGTGAGGCATGAAAAATAAATTACTTTTTTAAATACATTAATGGAATGCCAGTCATAATAAAGTATAAGAAAAACAAGCAGCACTCAACTCAAACCACTTCTTGCACTGCAGTTCTAGTTATAATTTATATTCAGCTTTATTAAAGTACCAAGTAACATGCTGAAAGTAGAAATGTCTGATGCCCCCACTTGTAAAAATGTTCCTTATCCAAAAAAAGACCTGCTGCCTGACAACCATCTACTTGTTTCATCGGGAAAACATGATCAAAGTAAAAAATGAAAAGCAAACAAGAAATAATCTCAAGATACATTGCTTAAAAGGATTACTGTACAGGTTATGGACCACATGATTGGCATTCTGTTTAGTTTATGGGTAAAGCCTGCAGAGATGACTGGAAGTCTCCAAGTGTAATGAGCTTCTTAAAATAATGTAATCCTGTCCTTTATTACAAATACTGTCATATGCATTTCAATACCCAGGGCTTATACATTAGTTAAGTATTCTCTACATGGCAACAACAGAAAGGCTTTCAATGTTGGCAATTCTTTAACAGTATGTTTATTAAAGCTTACTTGCATCTTACAATCTCAGCCAGGCTTACCTGATGGTCATTAAAGTATTGCTACTTAAACACAGAGCAACAGGCACTTTGAGTAATAAGCATAAATCAACAGTACAAAAATATGACAGAAACCAGACCATTCTGCAAAAATCAAGGACAGATGAAAAGCCACTCTAGTACTTGTGTCTACCTTGGATGGGGGGATACCCTGCACATTTACACTGCATAACTACTCCTTGCCTTGCTTCGACACATCCAGAGTCACTACATGGGGGAGTGGGGTGCAACAAGTATGTCACAATTTGAAATGTCTCTGGCTGACTGTGATGACCCTGACACATTTGTCATACCTCTCAACTTCAGAGCAAGAAATCTGGACAAAGCCATACAAAGAAGTGGGACAAAGGCCCAAAAACAAGGACAATTTTTAAAAATATTGCTCTTATAAACTTAGAAAGATAACAGAATAGGTCTTGCATTAGTATGAATTTTCTGAATGGTATGAAATCTGAAACTCAAATGTCTGTCATTATTTTCTAACTTCAGACTTTAATGATTTGTCACTAATTTGCCAATAAAACACAATTTTATGAAAAATGGACCAAAAATGTGATGTAAAAATATAAAATAGCCACACAATACAGCTGGGAACCTGTCAAAGAACGGACACTTTAATATTAGTACTGCTAACTTGAGCAGCTGACAAAATAAAAGAATCTACATGCATTTCTGAAATAAAAGTCATCTATAACTATGATCACAGTTATTTCTTAATTGTAAACCCTCCATGTTTTCTTTCAAAATTGCTATTTTGCGGAGGGATTATTAGGGGAAGAGCAACATTTTGAGCCAAAATCAGGGACAGTTGAGAGGTTTGGCTATGCCTAATTCTATAAAGCAATTTATTGCATGTACCTCTCAACCTGTTAATGCAATAAATCTGGACAAGGCCAAATATATTGGGGGAACATATAAACTGTACTAAAAATTGCTCTTGTATAAACTGAGACAGTTGATAGAACAACAAGTCTTACTTTAGCATGCATTGGTTGTGAAGTCTGAAACTCAGTGTGTCATTATTTAGTGACTTAATTCCTAAATGATTTGCCACAAATTTTATGAGGAACAAACCAAAAATAAGAAGCAAAAATCTATTCATTCTTTGAAAATCTGGACAGTTGGGAGGTATAGTTCAGCTGGGGCTGTCTAAGTTTGCCGCCCTTCCCCCTCACAAAATCATGGTCGAATGGAGCCTCCTCCTGCAGGCATTCCAATGATCCATTACTTGGCTATTTCACTCCATTTACCATAAACACTAATGTGCATACTGATTTACTTCTATGATGATTTGGACTTCATTTGAAAGTTTTATTTTGCATTTTACAGCACAAACACTAAGACATCTGCTAAACAAACTTAGCATTAAAACTTCTCTGCCCTTGAAACTCACATTCATTGAAACAGCATTGAAACCCACATTCAAAGAAAATACATTTTACCAGTGGCAGATAAAAGACTAATTCTGGGCTGTTTTCAAATCATAGGCCCCTTGCATATGAAACATACATGTGCTCTTTGATACACCTTCCTGTTGTTTTGAACATTTTTTCCAGTAAACAATGAAACAAAATGCATGCACAAATAGGGACAAAACTGCCCAATTTAGAACATTTCCATCATAAAAGTCTACTCAGACTTCTACAGTCCACCATTATCAGTAAATATGCACAATTCTACAGTCCACCATTATCAGTAAATATTAACAATCTCTGAAGTAAAAAAGTCATCTAAATAATTCCACATTAAATAAATCTGTAACTAATGAAGAGGTTGCTGCTAGCAAAAACCTTTATATTTCATGGTTTCATCGAAAAATAAAGTGTCTGATGCCCCTGAGGAATAAATTGCCTATATCACATTAAAAATGATAAGCTAGTAATATTGCAATAGGAAATGGATGGCAAACAGATAACAGGCTCATAGCTAGTATCTTAACTTTTTCAGTACAGCAGCATTCACCCCGTGTGGGAGTAGAACCAACAACCATCTGCATCAAAAGCAAGTACACAACCTGTTGTGCTATTAACATTGCAAGCTGACTTTCTATAAGCAGCACTAAACTTCTCTTCCCTGCAGCTCTCAGCTCCTTGTAAAATATACTCAATACTCAACTGCATCTCATCTTCGCAGCACAAGAAATCTGGAAAAAGCCAAATTTATTGGGGGGGGGGGCTCAAAAGGCCAAACACCAGGGACACATTAAACATTGCTTGTATAATCTTGGAAAGTTGTAGAAAATGCTGTGTTACCACCATACATTTTACTGCCGAGGTCCCTGTGCAAAAGAGTCAGAGCAACATACCACTATGCCAAATCACCTGCTTTGTGAAAGAAAAATGCTGTGTTACCACCATACATTTTACTGCCAAGGTCCCTGTGCAAAACAGTCAGAGCAAAATACCACTACGCCATATCAGCTGCTTTGTGAAAGAGAGGAAGACTGAAACTTAAATGGCTATCATTTAATGAATTCAGTTCTCACCATAGCTGTCAACCTCTTAGCACAAAACACCTGGACAAACCCAGTAATGAGGGAATAGAGCCATCAGACATATTCAGTGAATTCAGTTCTTGCCATAGTTGTCAACCTTAGCACAGAAAAACTGGACAAAGCCAATAATGGGGTAATACAGTCCCAAAAATAAGGACACATTTCAAATATTCATCTTATAAACTTAGAAAATTGCTAGAATAAAAGGTTGTGTTGCTATGTATTTTCTGAAGAATATGAAGTCTGAAATTCAAATGCCTGTCAATTTTATTTAACATTTGTTAATCAGGACAATCTGACTTGAAACAAATAAACAATTTTCAGCAGAGGCCCAGGAAGAAATAATGCAGACTGGGAGTCTTATTGGGTATCTGGAGAAAAGGGGAAAAACTAGCCCCAGACTGACTGTGATCTCTGTGTGCTCTTAAGGGAAATTGCACTTTCCTGTGTGTGTACTTGTCATCCTACCAGTGTGTACATTCCTCACTGTTGTCAGTAATGAGGATTGAGGCTCCTTGATTACTGGGCCAGTGCAGGGGCATCACAACTCTAAAAATACAGCTAATAATCTGATCCAATGTTACAGTTCACTGCAACGTGTATAGTAGTGCAAAAGCAATTCACTTTGTAATGCTCGGTCAGAAAAAATATCACTGAAGAGTAGCAGCAGGGTTCTAATGTTGTCAAACAACACGTATTGTTTAACAGTACGTTATTGTTAAGAAGTGCAATCATTGTTATTGTGTGCAGAGATTCATTGCTTTGGTTTTGACTATTGGTGTCTAAGAGCTGTAAAAACAGAACTGTATTTTATTTATTCTTTTGTTGACTGAGTTAGTCCCAGGAGACTCATAATTGCATTTATACTACAAGGGGAAATTTGGCAAGAGCATAAGGAATCTTCCCTACTCTTTTTGAGGGGTGTTGTGGGACTTTGATATCCACCTACACTACCAGTAACTTAAGCAGATCAGGCTTCAGTTTAAAATCTCACCTGAAGGGCAGCATTGTACTACAGTGTCAGCAATCAATCTACCCGGTATGGGAATAGAACTCACAGCCTTGTTGAGCGAACAACCTGCCTTCACTATTTCATCACCTAAGCCTCTTCTGGGATAGTAGTTGGTTGAATCTCTATCATAAGTGCTAACCACTTTGGATCTTTTGGAATTCCTGCCAGGCCCCATTGCTCTGCACACAAAACACCATAGCAATGACATATCACCCACCACTATGCTATTTTTTTCTACATCAAATCCATTTTTTTCATTCAAAGTTGTCAGTTTCTCCCTTGGTAGCCTAAATGCTTGAACCCAAAAATCAGCCTCCAAGAGAACTAATTTCTCGGAGAAACCTTCCAGTTTATCTGTTACCAATGGTATACCTAACTCCCACCATAACTGTTGCTATGTTGGAAGGCCCTCTTGTATGTTCCTTCTATTTTCACCTCATTACAGAATTGACTAGGTGGTACACATCTTTCAGTCATACTTCTCAACTATCCAGATTTTTACAGTACATCCAGCATTTTGCATCACGTTTTTGATCTGTTTCTCATAAAATTTGTAGTTTTCTGGTAAATGTTATTTTCACAACTTTCTAAGCTTATAAGAATAGTATTAGTAATAGTAATTCTGGATGTTTGTATACCCATTATTTTGGATTTGTACAAATTTCTTGAACTTAAAGGCTGGGAAGTATGCTTCAACATACTAATGACTGCTCAGTGATTGGTAAGGTTTGCTAAACCCAGTACCTGAGAGGCAAAACTCTAAGTTGTCACGTACACCTTGATAGTTCTGACCAAATCTCCTTCTCCTCACATGTGTATTTAATATCTTAACACTGTCTTTAAAGAATGGCATCTATTCTATTAGTCTAAAGAGTGCAGAATGCTATCAAACTCTACATGCCTCATCATACACCTTCCAGATGTTACTCAACCCGGAATCCATTAACCAACAACTGTCTCTGCTATTGAATCACCAAAGACTGCTCTGGAATAGTGGTTGGTTAAATTTATTTATTTAAATTTGTTGACCAGGAGTGTCCGACTGGACGTAGGTCCATTTTTAGCGGAGGCCCGGGGAGAAAAGCTCCACAGTTAAAATAAACAGACGGTATATACACTGGATTACATAGTGAATAACAATTTACATAGCAATTACTTACAACATATTTACAGATGAAGAACATAATACATCAGTAGACAACTAGAATCTTTATCTGTGAAGTGCATACGAGACATTAACAAATGTTACAAGAAGAAGAAGTTCGTGCTGTATAATAAGTACTGGCTTATGAGCATCTGAGCTTGCTATAATCAAGGTAGTTAGTGGAGTGGAAAGAAAGGTAGTGGTTGGATGGGGTGGATGATATTAGAGTGGGAGTTGCAAGGGCATAGCCAGCATGTTTTTAGTTGCGCTTTTAGTAAAGTTTTGAAGTGGGTGCATGATGGTACGGAGGTAATTGTGGGTGGGAGTGAGTTCCATAATTTGGCTATGGCGCAAGAGAATAGTGCTTCACCAGCAGAGTTATTGGCTTTAGTGATCTGCAAGTGATTTTTGCTGCGGGATCTTAGTGGTCTGGTGGTGCAATAGGGTTGGAGTAGATTCTGGAGGGCAGGGACATTTAGTGGATGGTTTACTAGTTTGTGGGTGAGTGAGAGTTGATACCACTGAAGGAGGTGAGGGAGTTCAAGCCAGCCCAGTTCAGCAAGTGAGAGACAGTGGTGACTATGGTAGGATGCCCCTGTGGCGAATTTGGCGATTTTGTTGTAGCAGGTCTCTAGCTTGTTTAGATCACATTGCCTTAGGTTGGTATATATTGGAGAGGCATAAAGTAGGGTGGAGATAAGGTGGGAATTTGCTATTGAAATCTTTGCTGCTTTGGTGAGAAATTGCTTATTTCTGTATAACGTTCCTATTTTTTGTGGACTTTTTTTATAGTCATGGATATATGAATGTCAAATTTTAATTTATTGCCTATTTCCACTCCTAGCAATTTGGTGTGTTCAGTTGGGTATATAGTGGTGTTGTCTTTTGCCGTGATGTTAAAGTGAGAGTTGTTTTGAGTATGTTTGTTGGGTTGGAAGATGAGTAGTTTAGTTTTGTTTGGGTTGAGTATTAATCGGGCATCGGATAACCATGTTTCAACAGAGTAAAAGGCTTCCTGTGTGACTTTTTGCAGTTTTGGTAGGGACTGGGCTGAGCAGATGATGGTCGAGTCATCTGCGTATTGTATGAGTGTGCCATGTTTGATGGCAGAGGCTAGATTATTGGTGTAAACAGAGAAGAGTAGGGGACCAAGGATGGATCCTTGGGGAACCCCTATGGAGACAGGTAGTTGGGGAGATATGTCATTCTGCCATACAACGGATTGTTGGCAGTCAGACAGGTAACTCTGAAACCAGTTGGTGACCGATTATGAGAAGGATAAGTTATTGAGGACAGAGATAAGTTGTTTGTGTGGGATCATGTCAAATGCTTTAGATAGGTCTAGGAAAGTAGCAGAGGAGAGATAGCCATTGTTTTTTTGCTGAAGGATAGTGTTAGTAAAGGAGAGTAAGGCAGTGGTGGTGCTATGGTTTGGTTGGAAACCATGCTGAGTACTGGAAAGGAGGTTGTTAGTAAGGAGGTAGCCTGAGACCTGAGAGTGTATGCATCTCTCTAGTATTTTGGAGAGTGGAGAGAGAATAGCTATGGGGCGGTAATTGGTTAGTTCTGTGGAGGGTCCGCCTTTGTGGAGGGGAATTATATGTGATACTTTCCACAGTGTGGGAACGTAGCTTTCTGAAAGAGATCGCTTAATCAAGATGGATACTGGGTAGGCCAGAGCATCAGCTGCAATTTGTAGGTATTCACTTGGGAGGCTGTCTGCTGCTAATTTGGTGGGTTTAAGTTTAGTTAAGAGTTTTGTTATGTTGGAGGCAGGTAGAGGAGAAAAAGAGAAGGCAATGGGGAGATTACTAGTTGAAGGTGTGGGTTGGAGGGGAGGTGCGTAGTGTTGTTTAGCTAGTGATAGTATGGTTTGGGTGAAGTGTGTGTTGAATGAGGTAGCAATATTTTCTGAGGAGTGAGGGATGTTAGGAGGAGGGGTACTGTCTTTACCTGAGTGGAGGATGGAGTTTATGGAGGACCAGAATTGTTTGGCGCTGTGTTGTGAGGAGACTAGGGTAGACTGGTAGTATTGGGATTTGTCCTGTTTTATTAGCTTTTTGACTCTATTGCGTAGTTCTAGGAATTTCTGTCTAGCGGAGGGGGTTTTGGTTTTGCGCCACTGCTCCCAGGCTTTATTCCTGTTTTTCATTTCTGACTTAGTGGTTTTCTGTAGCCATGGGGAGGGTTGTGCTTTGGTTCTGGAGAATCTTATGGGGGCATGGTAATTAAGGATGTTCAGGAAGGTAGTATTAAAATATTCAACTGCATCATCTAGACTGAGGTACTTTAGAGGATGCCAGTTACATTCTTTGAGGGATGAGATGAATGTGAGTGGGTTAAAGTTTAGTTTTTTACGTATTTGACGGTAGATGACAGGTTTAGCTTGGTATAGGCATTTTTTGAGTAGGAATGTTGGGGGGTGATCACTGAGGCTATCTGATAAGCAGCCTGTTATATATGACTGGGGGCTCTTACTGACTAGTATCCAATCCAGGGTAGTGTGCTTGGTGGAGTTTTTATTTATCCTGGTTGGTGACTGGACTAGTTGAGTGAAGCCATGAAGTTGTACATGATGGGTTGGATTGTTGCCAGAACAGGATTGCCAGTCAATATTGAAATCACCTAAGATGATAGTTTCTTGGGGGAGATGGCGGGTAGACAAGCTGAGGAGGTTTTCTAGGGGAGGGATGTTTTGGTCAGGTGGGAAGTAAAATTTAAAAAATTTTAATTTTAAATTTAAAAAAGTTAAATGTCTGTTATAATGGCTAATCTTTGAAATCCTTCTGTAGGTAAATGTAAACTGTCTGTAATGCAGTTCATTTTACCTAAGAAATATCTTTCAGAAAACACTTACATTAAATGTCAGGTATTGTAAAACTAAATGTTTAAATAAAATCTGTACTTTTTCAGGTGTAGGTATTGTTCTGTTCAATGCATGCACAAACGTTTGGTTATTTGACTGAAATAGCAACACTAGCAACCCATATCATCCTCAGCTCTGAGAAGGCAATGTACTTCAAAGTACCTGAGTGATCTCATCTCCTTGGCTTTGGAAAATCAACCACTTCCCTTTTACAGAAGCCTTTATCCTCACTGACCATGTGTATCATTGTATAACCCCATGTTACTACTTTCTATTCAGTCATCTTGCCATAATGAAATGCTGTTAGAGTCCTTCAGAAATTCCTTCTACACCATTAAGTCTTCCATCTCCAGTCTAGGCATGTGGATTATATGATGCCTTTGCATTTTGTATTCCTGCAGTGTCACACACACAAACACACACACACAGTACCTAATTCTGTCTCTTTCTTTCACACACACACACACACACACACACACACACACACACACACACACACACACACACACAGTCCCTTCTTCTGTCTTTTTCTTTCTCACACAAACACACACATACACTCCAGCGACTGAACAAACAATCCAAACACCTACCTGCCGCCTTTGTCCCGAAGCCCTTGCAGTCGACCAAACACCTACCCAGCAAGCCCACAATCCAAACATCTACCTGCCACCTTTGTCCTGAAGCCCGCGCAGTCGCACACTAACAGTCCCGCCCCGCGAGAGCCGCTCAGTCCTCCTCATTGGCTCTGACTGCGGCTGAAGCAGTCCGGAGCTCCTCTATTCTGTGCGGTTGCCACCGCACAGATTTCTGGTATCTCACAGCAATGGAATGCTGGGTACCTGTTAATCCATATCCGGACTGCCAATAAAGGTAGTCTGAGTTCAAATTAATTTTTTGTTTTGCAGATTTTTTTTTCTGCTTTTCTAGGTGGGGGGGGGGCTGCAGTCCGGCAGTCCGATAGGACGAGCCGCCCCTGTATATAACGGATTACTGTCATATGTAAATTCTCATATTCCACTAAGGTGGAACATGTCCCAGATGTACAGTAATGTCAGTAATACCTTATAACTGTTGTTTCCAATTTTCAACTATGGATTTTGCCGTGAAATGTGCATCAAGCATTTCACTTGACCACTGTATATAAACAGGTGAACAGGTAAATGGTAGCATCATTTGCACAAGTATAACATAAGTGATATCTAAATATCTGCTTTGACTGCATTACTAAGAATACTATCAGAAATATAATGACGGTCAACAATTACAAAAGCAATCATTCACAACTGATTATGAATTATAAATAAAATGTATTTTGTAATACATTTACATTAAAGGAAGCTTCTGAATAAGCAAACATTAGCTATCTACTCCCTACATCAGACATATATTCAACCAAAAATCACAAAGAAATGTGCAAAGGGAAGGGCACAGTCATTATCACTTGCACAGGGTGGGGGGGGGCTTTATAGGATGACAGGCAGGACACCAAAGAAGAGTATGTGTGTATGTGTGCAAATAAAACAAAAATGTATTCCTTAACTGTCTAATTTTCAGGACCAGTAGCAAGATATATATAGCAATCAATAGTACTGCTTAGATAAATTGTGTGTGTGTGTGTGTGTGTGTGTGTGTGTGTGTGTGTGTGTGTGTGTGTGTGTGTGTGTGTGTGTGTTTGTGTGCGAGAGAGAGAGAGAGATGCTATAGGTTCATAGGTTCATAGGTAAATACTAGGCTATCTGCCCTAGGGCATTTATAAGCCTAGCCAGAGTGTATTTGGCTTCCGCCTCCCTATTAGATTAGCCTACTGTGCCTCTGCAAAGTAGGTCACAGAAGGTACCCTTTAAGATTAGCTTACTGTGCCTCTGTCTAGCAGGGACACAGAAGAGATCCCAGGGGTGAATTTGTGATTTCCCATCCACGCGTCCAGATTTCTCTTGAAGAGGGTCAGCGAGGGGCTATGTCTAACATGAATTGGGATTCTATTCCAGAGTGTGGGGAGCCTCTGGGAAATGAATCTGTCCCTCCAGCATGTCCTATTTATTTTTGTGCTGAGGTTTAAGTCCCTGGAGCGTGTAGCTCTAAGGGACTTGGATTTTTTGAGGTGGAGCATGTCCATTAATTCTGGGTTTGACATGGCTTTGTACGTCAGGCATAGATCACCTCTGAATAGGCGGTAAGCAACTGAGTAGAGCTGGAGTTTCCTTAGTCGAGCTGCATAGGACATCTGTTTGTAGCCCATGATCCTCTTGGTGAGGTACTTTTGGGGTCTCTCCAGTTGCTGCAGGTGTCGGGTAATGTAGATCCCAAAAGGGGCATTGTATTCAATTATGGGCCTGATGAGTGACAAGTAGAGGGGCACAATGACCTCTCTTGATCTAGATGCGAACCCTTTCATGATAAGGTGGGCTATATAGAAGGTCTTTCTAACCACTTTGGCAACGTGATTATCAAAGGAGAGATTACTGTCTACGTTGGTCCCAAAATCTCTAATTGCTTCTTCCGTACTTAATGGATTACCACCTATGTGGCAATTTGTGGGCACCTTGTTTTTCCCAAAGGGGATGACTATGCACTTTTTAGCATTTAGCTTGAGGCCGTGGCTCTGGCACCAAGCATCCATCTCTGTGAGACCCTTTTGGAGGATGCTTATGTCAGCTGGAGATTCGATTATGGCCCCCAGTTTGCAGTCATCTGCGAACTTTGTCAGCCATAACCTCCCTGTGTTAGCCTGAACCTCAGAGAAGTATATACCGAACAAGAGAGGTCCCAGAACTGAGCCCTGTGGGATGCCACTTGTAACTGATTTGGATTCGGACATGGCACCTGCGATTCTGACCATGTGGGTTCTATCCCTGAGCCAGTTTGCAACCCATCTTGTGATATAGGGGTTGATATTTAAGCTGGTAAGCTTATTTATGATGCCCAAGTGGGGTATTGTGTCAAAGGCTTTTGCGAGGTCCAGGTAGGCTGTATGGACTACCTTGCCCTCATCTATGGCTTTGGTAACTGTTTCAAAGAAATCAACTAGGTTTAAGAGGCAAGATCTGCCCTTAACAAAGCCGAATTGGGTAGGGTCCAGTGTCTGGAGGCTCCCAATGTCTTTGTTTATGAGTTCCATGATAATACGCTCCATAGCTTTACAGACCAGACTAGTCAGGCTTATGGGGCGATAGTTCCCGGGGTCCGTTGTGGCACCACCTTTGTGGAGTGTATTTGTTGAATATGTGTGTGTGTCTGCATGAACACAATCAAGCACTGTGTTGGCACTATGTCCTGGCATCTTGGACAGGTGTGAGACACACATGCATGGTAGACTAGTCAGTTCAGCATTATTAACCATGAACATGAGAACTACCTCTTCAAGGAGTTGCACTGCTAGTTCCATGGCCCTGGCTAGAATTTGGGGTATTATCTGAATGTGAGTGATGTCTTCTGAATGAACTCTCATCATAACGATGTCCTAGACCATGACCACATGGCCTTCCATGTCTGGGTGTGGAAACCACAATTACTGACAGACCAGTGTAAGGAGTGCCACTGTGGGAGCAAGATCTTGCATAGCCATGCTGGCTAACACCTGACCACTAGTTAACCACCTATAGTCTTATAATGCCTTGCAACAAATTATATGCATTAGCATATTCTCTGGAACTTAATTTGTCTGTAATGATTTTTTTCTTAAATGCATTGTACTTATTTACTCCTGTAAATTCTAATTTTTCTGTAACTTTGTTACTTTGTATTTTTCTAAGTCTAACGTACTTATAATTTTTGTAATTTTGCAAATTGTAATATTTGTACTTCTTCCAAAACTTTCCTCCCCAGGACTCCATTGAAAATGGGCTCCTTGTGGCCCAAAGGACTATCCTGGCAAACAAACTGCAAATAAATAAATAAATAAATGTTATAGCAGCTCTCCAGCCATGTGGATGCTGATCCTCCCCAGTTGATGTTCACTTATAGGCACTGCCTAATCCAGTGTGTCATTCATCCTATTCAAGGAGTAACCCATACAGTCCAGGCAGTCCTGCATAACAGAATGCACAACATTTAGTACACTCGCTATCTCCTCTTAGGCCCTGGTGGAACATGCCTATGTTTCCATGACAGCCCTATAACTACATTGTGTGGCATCTGACATGCCAACATCAAAAGGAGGGTCAATAGCAGACCTCCAATGAGCACCTCTACCAACCCACCTGTGCACCATCTTGCCCTCATGATGACTACTGGGAGAATCAACCAATTCTGCACCTAGAGTAAACACACTGCCCTGATCAACTGTGTCACTCACAACCTTTCCTATGTCTGAGGTCTCTGTCATCAGTATGTGTAGGCATACTGACAGTGTCTGAAAAAGGGGCAGGAAATGTTAGAGGCACAACCTCAGTGTCAGATTGACCCTCTACACTCTCTCACACTGTGCCGCTAAATCACTGCAATCATCATCAGAGGCTACTGATACTCTGACATGAGTGGTAGGGGTTCCACTTGATGGATCAGCTATGACAAAAAGTAATCAACACAACAAAGTGAGAAATAGAATAAAAAATGACCAAACTTATGTTATGTGAAACATATAGTAAAAATTAAAAAATGTTAATGCAATAAAAACAGATAAATGTCAGTTATACATTCAACTATCTTATACACCTTCATAAGAATATAAAAAGTGTGCTTACCACGTGCAGTTGGTCATGCAACAAATGCCTACACATAAGAATGGGACATGAAGTATGGATGATAAGCAAATGACACAAGAAACAGAAAACAATTCTCTATACAGCACCAGAATAAGGCATATCTCATACAAAAGTTTATTGTCCAGTTGACTTCCCCCTAGCCCTCCTTCTGTCTCTCTTTCCCCCTCAGTGTCTCTTCTATCTCACCCTTCTCACTAATATATATATATATATATATATATATATATATATATATATATTTTACATATATACATGCAACAATATATACACACACACACACACACACACACACACACATATATATATATATATATATATTTTTTTTTTTTTTTTTTTTTTTCACGGCACAGTGGTGCAGCCGTCACCTCACAGCAAGAGGTACCCTGGTCCGATTCTCGGCTGGGGTGCCTTCTGTTTGGACTCTACATGTCCTCTCTGCATTCATGTGGGTTTCCTCAGGGTGCTCTGGTTTCCTCTCATATTACAAAGACATGCATCTGGAGCATTTCTCCCTGTGGCTCCACTGAAAATTGGCTTTGTTCCAAGTCGGACTTTTCTGGTTAACAAATGTTAAATAAAAATAAAATATAAATAAATAAAGCTATGTATACAAACATATATATATATATATATATATATAAATATATATATATATATATATATATATATATATATATATATATATATATATATATATAGATATATATATATATCTATATACATAAATATATATATATATCTACATACACATACATATACGTATACATATGTACAAAATTAACATTATTTTACTGCATATTTGGAAGCTCTGCAGAAGATGCACCATGGTTGTCTTTGATATCAGCCCCAACATCAAAGATTCAGTGTGAATCCTATGCTGAGCTTTCTGTGTCTCTGACAGTGGAGAGGAGCACTTCTGTTTTAGTCAGTGGTGGTTTGGTAGTAGGACCACTCCCTGTAGCTATGTGTTACTAGATAATTCAGCTGCCATGTATCTGTCCTGTGTGATCATATCATTGACTCTATGCCTTATTTTAGAATATGTACATCCATGACCTCTGACCACATACAAATCATTAACCACCTGTTCCCAGATATGGCCACAGAACGTTTCACCTCTGCCTCTCTCTAAGAGTAAAGACCCATGGTGACACAGTGTCTGAATGATCACTTTATTCTCAGTGTCACTGTATGAGAGTTTACAGGGTGAAGATACCTTGGGTGCCATAGCTCTATATGAGAGAAAGATTAAAAAAGAAATGCATAAGTAACCCAAAAATGATTGCTAACAAAACAAATATCTATGAATGTATCTGCCCATCATTCACAAAATAAAAGAAAAAGTAATGCTCTATATGAGTATAAACAGCTTAATACAGATTCCTCTCCCCTCTCCCCCCAGCTAACAAAGACATTTAAAAAATGTTAAAAGGACAAACATTCTGAAACTCTATAGTACATTGCAGCATTAACAAAAATGTACACTTTTCAAGGAAAAAATGGATAAAATGTTTGTGGGATACCCACTTCCACTGATGGCAGCCAAGTATACATCACAGGCTTAATAAGTAATGCAAAACTCTTCTACACCAACTGGTCAGTTTCTCAGATTAAACATTACATTAAATGTCAAGTAACATCCTTTAGAAACATTGTTATGGTCAAGAAATAACTTATATACACGGCTATGCCAACAGCTAGTGAGAAAAATGCAGACAGTAAACCAAAAGGTGTATTGTGAAATGCAATCCATTAGTATGGTTAAAATACATTAATTTGTGAAAAACAGCAACCGAGATCTGCAGCAAATGAGGTGTTAAACTAGAAACAAGTTTTTAAAATGAAACAGTAGTATCACACTCTGTGGATCTAAACAGTCTCCCCTACTACAAGTTTCTTACTGACACAATTACCATTATATAGTTTAGATTCAGCCCTCTCAGTACTGTGAGTATGCAAATGAAGTTTGAACTCATTAGCATATAGAAATTCTACAATCTGCATTATGTGCAGGGCAGGTAAACATGGTGTAAGGACCTACAGAATAGCATGCACATGCCCTACTAGAACAAGGATGAACATTGAAAAGGGTTACCTGCTAATGGCTTGTAAGTATGAATGATTAGTCTAACTGCAGGAACAAGCAGGGATTCACAGTCAGTCCTCTTTGATGTACACTAACCAAGGGTATGTCAGAGAGAAGAGCCTTACAAGAAAGTCTGCAAGTTCACTGACTGACTTAGAACAGCAACATTCCTAATATTTGTATGAATTGTTTATGAACACACTTTGTGCCTCTGAGTAACATTTGTCTGCAATTCTAAGGAACTACAGTACTCACTGAAACACATATCAAAAGCAATGCAAATCACATCACAGTCTTTTTAGAGAATCATAGATAATGGAATGATGCTCAGAAAATAGAAGAAAAGATCTGCAGTGTTACTAATTTTTATTTTATATCATGTGAAGAAAGATTAGCTGAACCATTGCCAATATCACAACCATCCACACATCTAACTGTAAACTACACAGGTTCTCTTTCAGAACATGGTTTTGTTGTACTCATAAAATCAATGGAAATTATGAAAATCTTGAGAATACATAACCTACTTTTTTCTTCACAGTATATTATGTATCTGTGACAGTGATAATAATCTCAAGTGTGTTGCGAATGCCCTGGTGTCATGGGGTTCATAACCAGAGAGGATACTGTCTGTATGAACATACTGATGTTTAAGGAATACATTTTCATGTTGCAAGACAACAAAGTTGAGGAAACTCCAGAACTGTACATTTTAAGCTCTTGTTTCATAATGTTTCCTCTATATACATTTTTTAAAATATTTTCCCTTTTAATATGTGGGCACTATAATCAGTGTAATTACACTATCAATTGCATTTTAATACACAGAGTAATCACACTACTAAATGCAGCACATTTGGTAGCATCCCTACATTTAGCTACTCTCATCATGGTCTGTCAATGCACCACAACACTGGAGGAACATTGTTTTAAACATGTCAGTACAGGCAGTGATGTTGTCAGTACACATCTTAGAGCTAATATGAAAGATTTGTGTTAAGCAGTATCCTCATGACTGGGAAACAGAAGGTACCTTCTGAGGGCAAGACTTATCTATAAACTAAATAAGTGTTAGATTAGGACCTCACAAGATGAAGACCATGCATATTTCAGAATTATGTAATTTCTCACAGTTTTAATAAATGTTCATTTCCTATTAATTCCATTAAATGGAATAACTAAAAGCAAATGTTCATAGTATTGTATACTAATTTTTATTTTATAATTTTTTCTTAAACAAAACCACATTACAACAATCATTCAATTACAGTTTTCAGCTAAATCACCTGAACAAAAATATCAGTATTATTATCAGTTACAGTCTCATTACAATAGAAAAGCATACAGATATCAGTTACCAGCTTCAAAAGAAAATCTTCAACATACTACTGCCAACCCTTTTGGTCAACAATCATTATCTATTGCCAAACTTTTTCTTAAGCATTTCTCAGAGTCAGAAGTTAAATTCAAGAAATTGTGTGGTGCTCCCTGCCCCTAAATAAAGGAGGTGCATCCAATATATCTATTTGAAAATACCAAAACAAATTTATGCAACTTTGTGAAATCTTATAACTGGTGGTCAATTTAAAATAGCATAATATTTCCTTAGTATGGCATAGCTGGTAAGATCAGTGTTTGATAAAGGTGAGTTCATGGCTGTCTTACATTTTTAGCCAACTGTATTATAGAAAAGGCTTATAGAACCAGCAGTACTTGAACCTTTGACCTTCCCCAAACTTTGTCATTTTTTCTGAAGACCTAGCCTCACACTCTCCCAAGAGCACTGTATATCCCTTATATCTATTTGTGTCTAGATATTCCTGAGTTGATCTCATCTAGCCTGGGCCCTGTCACAGTCCCAAAATATATGTTTTAATCCTCTATATTCTTGACCACATCTCCAGCATTTATTCTTTGCTAATCTTCCTGACAAAAATAATCTATATGGGGTAATGTACCAGAATGAAGAATCCTCATATGTTGGTTCCACAAGTCAACAAAAGTTTCATTAACTCTGTGTTCCTCCAAACTTCTTTCAATTGTGTTTCAGTCATGGTAATTCATTGTCCCTTTCCCGTTTTGTTTGAAATCTAAGGATCACTCTCTCTGCTTTCCTTAAACACAGGTCTGAATATATATACCCACTTATGTTATCTTTATTCCTCCTACACTCATCCCAGGGTGCTTTCTTGACATGCTCCTATAATAAGTCACTAATTTAGAATATGCAAACTACTGTAATTGTGGCTTGCCATAACTGTTCTCCATATCAGCAAATAATTTAAACTGAATAGCTTTACCAGAATCATTCTTGGGGTTATGCAATAACTGCCCCAAAACATAATGCCATATCTAATCCAAATTTCCCTGTCTGACCCTTTTATTCTTTCTTGAACATACTTATTATACAAAATGTCAATGTCTAGACCCCCTATGTCATTTTAAATCTCCTAGCTCTGACAAGTCTCTTTTACAAGACTTCAGTAATTGTTTAGGTAAACAGTTGGCCTCAACTCCTGCATCTATTAGCTTCAACCACATTGTTTTGTTCTCATGATATACCCTCATTAACTGAGTCAGATTAAACTCTCAATGTCTAATTTGGAATATGGTCAGACCCCAGCCATCTTGACTTCTAGGAACTAACAATCATTGGGCAGTTATTCTATGCTCGTTATTATCTAAAATAAAAATTTCAGTCCAACCTTGCAATTCCAAGAGGCCTGTGAGGTTAGCCATTAAATGAATGTTATAAATAAAATAACGAATACAATGCCCATTAAGGAAGGGAAACTCATTTTAAGCAGGTGACAAAATGTACTCATCTTTTCTTTAAGCATATTAATATATTAGGGTTATGGTTTCTTCAACAGTATGCCCTTTAATCAAACCCAGTTACACCAGTGTTTATTTCCTAGATCGATCTTCCTTGTCCTTTTCCTGTACTCAAACCTAATCTAAGAAGCTTTGTTTTGTTTTGATTCAGCTCTAATCCTAACACTTTAGCAAATTCTTGAAAACATTTCAAGACCACAGGCAAAACTTCATCTATATGCTCTGCCATTAATATACAATCATATGCAGAAAGTTCAAACCGTGCCTCCCCTTCTTTCTTCTATTAATTTCTTCAATGTCTGTCTAACCCACATAGCTAACTATTTTATCACTAATGAAAAGAACCCTGCTGACAACAGGTAACACTGTCAAGTACCCCTTTTAATTGAACCTGTCTCTGTATATGTTCCATTGATCCCGATATTAAAAGAAGTGTTAGAATACATCAACCTAACCCACCCAATGAATCTCTGTCCAAAACTTCTATTTTTTAGCCCTCCAAACAAAAAGTTCCAATTAAAAATGTCACATGCCTTCTTTGAATCAAGCAATACCACCCCTGCTGTGCCAATCTTCATTTAAAATTGACTTGTAAAACTAATCAATAACCGCCATTTCTCAGTTCCCTGTCTGTGATTTATGAAATCGTTGTGACTCCCCATAATTAAATCATCCACTTTGCCATCTAATCTCACTGCTAAGATTTTTATATCTCCATTCAATAAGTTAGTGGAACTGAAGTATTAAAAGGGTCCTAGTCCTATCTGCTGGTTTGGGAATCATAACTATACTAGCATGTGCAACTGATTGGGAAATCTGTCTCTTTTTTAGTTATCATATTAAACAAGGACAAAGAGAGTCCAAAGGCTGTTCTGTCCACCACTTATAGAATTCCATCAGAAATCCATCTGGACCTGGAGCAATCCCATTCTTCAATTTTTTTAATAGTTTGTCCTATATCAGCATCAGATATTAATCTATCTAAACTATCCCTATCACTTAATGACAACGTTTTACATATATCAAAACCAGTTCTGTGGTTCTTCTATTTCTTGACCATTACATAAACCCTAGTAGGATTGGAGAAAACTCCCCTAATCTCCTGCCCTCTGGTTACAAAATCATCACCCACAGTGGCTATGGAATCAATGTGGTATTCCTTTATTCTCTCCTCATAAAACCAGGCCAGATACTTGGGGTTGGCTTCCCCCTTAATCCACCAAAAATCACATTCACATGGATATTCTTTTTAAATGAAATCTCAGTCTAGAGTTTTCCAAAATCAGCATCTCTTTATAGCCCTATGGGTTTGTTATCCTATTTTTCATCTCTTTAAGTCCTGTTTCTAAATGTGCAGTTTGACATGTCACCTGTCTCATATGTAACTGTCCTCAGCCAGCGACCTGGCATGAAAGGCCACTTTCACCCCATTCCACGCAATCAACCTATACCCTCCTGTCTTGAAATGTTGTCAGTGAGTACTTCTCCTATCGATATGGTCAATTAGCCTTTCCTGTATGGATTCTGCCACTTAAAGTGATCCCATTTCCACAATCCTCACCTACCCAACTCTGTAATGTGTGTTAAACCAAGTGATAAGGGAGCATGGTCAGATATGTATCTTTCCTGGATGTCAGCCCACTCAACCTCAACTATCTGTTTAGCTTTTATTAAAAATAGTCTAGTCTACTTACCTGTTACCCTTCTTTTCTACTAAACAAGTAGCATCTGTATTCCTCATGCATTTATCATAACACATAAGTCAAGTGAAGTTCATCCATATTCCCTCTGAGTGCTTTTAGGATCTTGATGTGCTGCCCTCTTGATTCCTAACACCATTTCAGTGGAATTCAGTAATAACTTGAAGTCCCCCTAGCACTTTAAGATCTGATGACTTTTCCTTTCCATGTAATAAAAACTTCTTAGAAGAAGATAGTCTCATCGGCATTCGGGGCATATAGGGTTCCTATTACATGATCAAATGCTAGAAATAATAAATGCTCATTTGTTGAACCCAAATGCATGAAACCACAGAATATTGAAGGAAAGGCTCAGTGACTTTTTTTCCCAGGGAAAAAATACACTGGGCCATTCTCCAGACTTTGCTGTTTTCTTCACTGTGGTGTGATCTTGGAGTTGGTATATTTAAGGTGAGGTTTGTGGGGGGGGGGGTTGTGGGGGGAAGTCCCCCACTTTATGTTGCCTGTACATTTTTTTTTTTTGGATCACCAAATTTTTTCCCTGGGAAAAAATAATTGCTGATCCATTCCTTCAACATTTTGTGGTTTCGTGCATTTGGGTACGATAATAGATCATTCGCTATTTCTAGAGTTTGATCATATAATATTAACCATATATATTAGCAGTCAAGATTTTTTCTTTCCCAATTCTACCCATACAAATTAACCATCTGTTTATCATACTACAAAGTAGTTTGCATGTAGTGATTTGTAATGTTCTGTGAAATAAAAGTTATTACACTTTCCCATCCCCTCTTATATGATATGTGTAACTCACTGTAAAATCATTATCCATAAATTTCCTAGCTTCCTGTTCTTTTAATTTGGTTTCTTACAGTAAAACTGTATGACTCTTGGCCCTCTTAGGTCCTTACATAACTCTTTTCCTTTTGGTAGGATTAGATAGTCTTCCTGTATTCCAAGCAAGCAATGTTATCATCTCCTCTAGGTTTCTTCCACTAATATGTGATATTTCTACTTCTCTCATAATGATGGTTCATAGGTTCATACTAGGCTATCTGCCCTGGGGCATTTATAAGCCTAGCCAGAGTGTGTTTGGCTTTTGCCACCCTTTGATTTGAGTTTACTGTGTCCTTTTTAAGGTTAGTTTACTGTGCCTCTGACTAGTAGTGACACGGAAGTAATCCCTGGGGTAAACCTATGATCCCCCATCCACTCGTCAAGATTCCTCTTGAAGAGAGTCAGTGAGGGGCTCTGCCTAACATGGACTGGGATTCTATTACAGAGTGAAGGGAGCCTCTGGGTTATGAATCTGTCCCTCCAGCATGTCCTATTTATTTCTGTGCGGAGGTTCAAGTCCCTTGAGCGTGTGGCTCTAAGGGATTTGGATTTTATGAGGTGGAGCATGTCCATTAATTCTGGGTTGGACATAGGTTTATATGTCAGGCATAGATTGCCTCGAAGCAGGCAGTATGCAACTGAGTAGAGCTGGAGATTCTTTAACCAAGCAGCATATGGCATCTGTTTGAGTCTCTTGATCCTCTTTGTGAGGTACTTTTGGGGTCTTTCTAGTTGCTGCAGGTGTTGGGTAAGGTACATCCCAAATGGGGCATTGTATTCTATTATGGGCCTGATGAGGGATGAATAAAGGGACACAATGACTTCCCTTGATCTAGATGTGAATCCTTTCATGATAAGGTGGGCTATATAGAAGGTCTTTCTAACCACTTTGGCAATGTGGTTGTCGAAGGAGAGGTTACTATCAACTTGAGTCCCCAGGTCCCTAATTACTTCCTCCGTACTAAATGGGTTACCACCTATATGGTAATTTGTTGGCACTTTGTTTTTGCCAAAGGGTATGACTATACATTTTTTGGCATTTAGTTTTAGGCCATGGCTCTGGCACCAGTTATCCATCTCTGTGAGACCTTTTTGAAGGATGCTCATGTCAGCTGGAGAGTCAATTATGGCGCCCAGTTTGCAGTCATCTGCGAACTTGGTCAGCCACAGTCCTCCCATGTTAGCCTGTACCTCGGAAAAATATATACCGAACAAGAGTGGTCCCAGTATTGAGCCTTGTGGGACACCACTTGTAACCAGTTTTGAGTCTGACATGGCTCCAGCAATTCTGACTCTGTGGGTTCTGTCTTTGAGCCAGTTTGCAACCCATCTTGTGACATAGTGGTTTATATTTAAGCTGGATAGCTTATCTATGATGTCCGAGTGGGATATTACGTCAAATGCTTTTGCAAGGTCTAGGTAGGCTGTGTGGACTACCTTCCCTTCATCTATGACCTTGGTGACTGTTTCAAAGAAGTCAACCAGGTTCAAGAGTGAGGATCTGCCCTTGACAAAGCCGAATTGGGTAGGATCCAGTGTCTGTAGGTCCCCAATGTCTTTGTTTATGAGTTCCATGATGATCCTCTCCATAGCCTTGCATACTAGGCTAGTCAGGCTTATGGGGCGATAGTTTCCAGGGTCCGTAGAGGCACCATCTTTGTGGAGTGAGACCACTGTTGCTGTACACCATTCTTTGGTACATATCCTGTAGTAAGGCTGAGATTGTACAGCAGTTTTACATGATGGTTTAGTTCTTCTTGGAGTTCATGTAGGACGCAACCCGGGACACTGTCTAGTCCCATTGAATGTTTTTTGCTTTGGAGAGCGCGGCTTTCACCTGAGCATCTGAGATGTTAGGGAGGCAGCACTTTGCTGGGATAGATATTTGCTCTTTTGGCTGGGGGGGGGGGGAGTTTGCACTAAACCTGTCTGCCAGGATGTTGGCAATGTCTGTGGGTTCAGTGTATTTTTTGTCATTTTGAATCAACTCTGAGCATATCTGGGAGTTGCATCCTAGGTTCCTAACATAGCTAAAAAAAGCCTTGAGATTATCTTTAGTGTCCTGTGCAATTTTTCTCTCGAAGCTGGCCTTGGAGGATTTCATGAGGGATCGTAGTTTTTTGCTAGTACTGATCAGAGATGCCTTCCCTTTTAGGGATTTTGCTCTATCATGTAGTAGCTTCCTCCTTCTGTTGTACAGCTTATTTATGGCTGGGGTCCACCAGACTGGATGCCTGCCTTTGGATGATTGGGTCTTGGTTTTGTTTGGGATAGCATGATCCATGCATTCCTGGAGGTGTCCATAGAATGCATTTATATAGGATTCTGCAGTTTGGGCCATAGTTTCCACTGGCCCGGTGACCTTGAAGGATTCCACCTCAGTTTTGAGAAGGGTGAAGTTCACTTTTGAGAAGTTTTTCACTCTGGTTTTCTGGGCTGGGGGTGGGGTCGGGTTGTGGATATCCAGTGAGATTAATTTACGCTCTGATCTTACCAATGAGGGGTATACATCTGGTATGGAGCATAGAGTCCCCATGTTGGTAATGATCAGGTCCAGTATGTTTTCCCCTCTTGTGGGATTGGTGACTAGTTGTTCCATAGCATTTGAGTTTATAAATTCCAGGAACCTTTGGGCTAGGGTGTTGGGGCTTGAGTAATGCTCCCAGTCTTTGTTTGGGTAGTTGAAGTCACCCAATATAATGGTGTTTGGAGAGATCTTCATGTTCTCCAGTGTTTTCAGGAAAGCCGAGTGGGATTCCTGATTTTGAGAGGGTGGTCTGTAGCATGCTATAAACTGAAAAGCAGTTTTGCCCACTGTTAGTTGCACATGGATGGTCTCCGATGCCTCGTGCAATGCCACTAACCTGGATGTGTGGGTATCTTTGATGAATATGGATACTCCCCTCCTTTTGTGGTTCGGTCCGAGATTTGGGGTCGAAAAGCATGATATGAGGTATAACCTGGTAGTGCTGGGGTGCTCTCTGGAGCCTTGAACCAGGTTTCTGTCACTGCACAGACATCGATGTTCTCCATACTGAGGAGGGCTTTGAGTGTGTGCATCTTGAGGTTTAGACTTCTGGCGTTTAGCAGCATTACCCTTAGTTTCTTATTCATTGTGTTGTCTATGGAGGTGGTTTTGTCTTTTGAGCCTTGCCTAAAAAAGGCACTATGGGGGTGGCAAGAGCCTTTGCCAGTATCCAAAAGCCCAGGGGTGACAGGTGCAAGATATCCCTAGAGAAGCAACGTGGCTTGTCAAGCATGTCATCCCAGGCTGACAGACACTGGATCCCCTTTGAATGACACCAACATTTTAGCCAATCGTTGAAGTCTATCATTTTGTCTTTATACTGAGGCATCATTCTAGGTGAGGGTAAGATGCTGCTCAAGGTCAGGGTCATACCGGCCTGGGCTACATGATCAGAGAGCTCCATTATGTCTCTTTTCATGTAGTTGAGGGAGGTCATTCACACCAGCATGTACAATGACTGAGTCATATTTGTACTTGCTTTAGAGTGACCTGAGTGCTTGCGTTATGTGGCAGATCCTAGCGCCCAACAGGCAGCTCACTGTGATCTTCTCTTTGTTCAGCCTGGTGAGCGGGAAGTCAGTGTGTCTGACTATAGAATCACCTATTACGAGTATATCAGGTGTGTTATTTAGCCTTAAGGGCTGTAACTGTTTGGCACACTGACTGTGAGCTATGTGTTGCACGTGTTTTGTTTTGGGGTAGTGTTTGCTTGGATGTCTGCTTTGGAGGTCTCTGTTGCTTAGGCAGATTTTTATTTAGAGCCTCTGAGTATGTTTTTGTGTGTTTATGTGTTTGGTTTGTTGTTGTGGTAGGACTATGTGAGACTGGATTTGTGTTGTGTGAGGTTACCTTCTCCTCCTGACTGGTTACACCAGTTCTGAGTTGAGAGAGCTCAGCCTCCAGTTTGGCTATATGGTTGCATCTCTCACATATATTTGAACTTGTTTGGAGGAGGAGAGGATTGTCCGTGTACATGAGACAGTTGTAAAATTGCCTCAAGATTCTCAGATTCACCAGCTGGACTGGAGAGGAAACCATTAACTGACCTTTGGACATGCTAGAGTAGTATAGGGAACTCCTTTATCACTGAGTCAAAAAGGACCAATAGGGGACAAGGTAAACGTAGAGAGTATATGAGGCTGTAGTGCTTTTAGTTTATTAGTGCTAAATTGTAAGATTGCTTATTTGGGCAAGTGCAGGGCCTTAAATTTAGAATAGGGTGTTTAATTTGAGGGATAGAGCAGTTTTAAGGGAAAAAGTGAAGAGCAGACTTTGTGGTGCCAGGAATAGTCTAAACCCGATTAAGCGGCACAGCCCGATGCTGCTTTATGCGTACAATCGCGCAAAGCAGCGCTAAAGCGGGTTTTTATGCAGGGAACTTCAAAGAGCTAGAAATGGCTCAAAACGGCCAATTAACTACAAGATTCTTGTGCTGAGGTCACTCCTTCAGGGACAGATAGGCTGCTCAAGGCTCCCCGCTCCCACTGGCAAGCAAAGAAACTTCCTTCTATCCAAGTAAGGAAATGGGCAACACAGGAACTATTCAAAAGTCCAGAATACAGCAAAGCCTGTATAAGGGACTATTCTAGGTTAGGAAAGGTGGGAAACAAGGATTTTTTTTTTGTTTTTTTTCTTTTTTCAGGAAAACAGCAGGAGAAGTACAGTAAATTCAATGCACAGGCTAGCACACTTGAGTGGGCAGCCTCAACAGTTAAATTCAACAAACAAACTTTAAAAAGTGCAGGTATTGATAAAACACTAAAACAAGCTTAGAATAAATAAATCAGCAGTTTAAACTCGTTTTTCGGTGAGGAAAGACGGTCGCACAGGTAGTAACAGAAAAATTATACTTTCATCTTGAAAGCAGTCACTCTTTTCATTTCTCTGCTGCTAGCACCACTCTGCAGGACCATGAGGAGCTGTTGCTGAGTAGGATAAGCAAAAAAACTGGGCCAAAGCGAGTTTTTATGCAGAGAACCTCAAAGAGCTAGAAATGGCCCAAAACGGCCAATTAACTACAAGATTCTTGTGCTGAGGTCACTCCTTCAGGGACAGATAGGTTGCTCAAGGCTCCCCACTCCCACTGGTGAGCAAACAAACTTCCTTTTATCCAAGTAAGGAAATGGGCAACACAGGAACTATTCAAAAGTCCAGAATACAGCAAAGCCTGTATAAGGGACTATTCTAGGTTAGGAAAGGCGGGAAACAAGGATTTTTTTTTTTTGTCATAGACGGGAGCCTATAGCTTGCAAGGAAGTGGTATTGGATTTTGCCTATGGTTTTTTTTTGTTTTTTTTCTTTTTTCAGGAAAACAGCAGGAGAAGTACAGCAAATTCAATGCACAGGCTAGTGCACTTGAGTGGGCAGCCTCAACAGTTATAAAAAGTGCAGGTATTGATAAAACACTAAAACAAGCTTAGAACAAATAAATCAGCAGTTTAAACTCGCTTTTCAGTGAGGAAAGACGGTCACACAGGTAGTAACAGAAAAATTATACTTTTATCTTGAAAGCAGTCACTCTTTTCATTTCTCTGCTGCTAACACCACTCTGCAGGACCACAAGGAGCTGTTGCTGAGTAGGATAAGTGAAAAAACTGAGCCAAAACCGGTTTTTTTTGCAGGGAACTTCAAAGAGCTAGAACTGGCCCAAAATGGCCAATTAACTACAAGATTCTTGTGCTGAGGTCACTCCTTCAGGGACAGATAGGCTGTTCATGGCTCCCCACTCCCACTGGTGAGCAAAGAAACTTCCCTCTATAAAGTAAGGAAATGGGCAACACAGGAGCTATTCAAAAGTCCAGAATACAGCAAAGCCTGTATAAGGGACTATTCTAGGTTAGGAAAGGTGGGAAACAAGGATAATTTTTTGTTTTTTTTCTTTTTTCAGGAAAACAGCAGGAGAAGTACAGTAAATTCAATGCACAGGCTAGCGCACTTGAGTGGGCAGCCTCAACAGTTAAATTCAAGAAACAAACTTTAAAAAGTGCAGGTATTGATAAAACACTAAAACAAGCTTAGAATAGATAAATTAGCAGGTTAAACTAGCTTTTTGGTGAGGAAAGACGGTCGCACCGGTAGTAACAGAAAAATTATACTTTTATCTTGAAAGCAGTCACTGTTTTCATTTCTCTGCTGCTAGCACCACTCTGCAGGACCACAAGGAGCTGTTGCTGAGTAGGATAAGTGAAAAAACTGCGCCAAAGCGGGTTTTTATGCAGGGAACTTCAAAGAGCTAGAAATGGCACAAAACGGCCAATTAACTACAAGATTCTTGTGCTGAGGTCACTCCTTCAAGGACAGATAGGCTGCTCAAGGCTCCCCACTCCCACTGGTGAGCAAAGAAACTTCCTTCTATCGAAGTAAGGAAATGGGCAACACAGGAGCTATTCAAAAGTCCAGAATACAGCAAAGCCTGTATAAGGGACTATTCTAGGTTAGGAAAGGCGGGAAACAAGGATATTTTTTTGTTTTTTTTTTTCTTTTTTCAGTAAAACAGCAGGAGAAGTACAGTAAATTCAATGTACAGGCTAGCACACTTGAGTGGGCAGCCTCAACAGTTAAATTCAACAAACAAACTTTAAAAAGTGCAGGTATTGATAAAACACTAAAACAAATTAGAATAGATAAATCAGCAGTTTAAACTCGCTTTTCGGCAAGGAAAGACGGTCGCACAGGTAGTAACAGAAAAAATATACTTTTATCTTGAAAGCAGTCACTCTTTTCATTTCTCTGCTGCTAGCACCACTCTGCAGGACAACAAGGAGCTGTTGCTGAGTAGGATAAGTGAAAAAACTGTGCCAAAGTGAGTTTTTATGCAGAGAACTTCAAAGAGCTAGAAATGGCCCAAAACGGCCAATTAACTACAAGATTCTTGTGCTGAGGTCACTCCTTCAGGGACACATAGGCTGCTCAAGGCTCCCCACTCCCACTGGTGAGCAAAGAAACTTTCTTCTATCCAAGTAAGGAAATGGGCAACACAGGAACTATTCAAAAGTCCAGAATACAGCAAAGCCTGTATAAGGGACTATTCTAGGTTAGGAAAGGCGGGAAACAAGGATTTTTTTTTGTTTTTTTTCTTTTTTCAGGAAAACAGCAGGAGAAGTACAGCAAATTCAATGCACAGACTAGCGCACTTGAGTGGGCAGCCTCAACAGTTATAAAAAGTGCAGGTATTGATAAAACACTAAAACAAGCTTAGAACAGATAAATCAGCAGTTTAAACTCGCTTTTCAGTGAGGAAAGACGGTCACACAGGTAGTAACAGAAAAATTATACTTTTATCTTGAAAGCAGTCACTCTTTTCATTTCTCTGCTGCTAACACCACTCTGCAGGACCACAAGGAGCTGTTGCTGAGTAGGATAAGCGAAAAAACTGCGCCAAAGCGGGTTTTTATGCAGGGAACTTCAAAGAGCTAGAACTGGCCCAAAACAGACAATTAACTACAAGATTCTTGTGCTGAGGTCACTCCTTCAGGGACAGATAGGCTGCTCAAGGCTCCCCACTCCCACTGGTGAGCAAAGAAACTTCCTTCTATCCAAGTAAGGAAATGAGCAACACAGGAACTATTCAAAAGTCCAGAATACAGCAAAGCCTGTATAAGGGACTATTCTAGGTTAGGAAACAAGGATTTTTTTTGTTTTTTTTTTCTTTTTTCAGGAAAACAGCAGGAGAGGTACAGTAAATTCAATGCACAGGCTAGCACACTTGAGTGGGCAGCCTCAACAGTTAAATTCAACAAACAAACTTTAAAAAGTGCAGGTATTGATAAAACACTAAAACAAGCTTAGAACAGATAAATCAGCAGTTTAAACTCGCTTTTCGGCAAGGAAAGACGGTCGCACAGGTAGTAACAGAACAATTATACTTTTATCTTGAAAGCAGTCACTCTTTTCGTTTCTCTGCTGCTAGCACCACTCTGCAGGACCACGAGGAGCTGTTTCTGAGTAAGATCAAAATATTTTCATAGGTTAGTACTAAGCTACCTGCCCTTGCAAGCCATTTTAAGCCTAGCCAATTATCCCTTGTGAGACTCAAACCTGCACTTTGTGCTTGTAAGTCAAGCACCTTAACCATTAGGCCACCCTCACTCCCTTACAGCCTTTAGTTGAATTCTCCACACCCCATGTTCTAATACATTTCCGTCATCTTTCCAAAGCTAGAGTTGTAAGTTATTTGAGCATCTATTGCCTATGCTGCAGAGTTCAAGAGAATGATGGCTAGAATAAAGCTGATGGACCAGCACAAATCCCCCCTGAGCAGTTGGCCAATCCCTAATCCTTCTCTTGAGAGACAAAGTACTGCATCTGAATGAACTCCCCACCCATTCTTTAAAGATAAAAAATGATTATGTACCTCTTGCCATTTAAATACATGCCCATGTACCCTCCCCCATGTTTCTGATACTTCACCAAAGTGCCGCTATAACTCACAATGCAGAAAAAAAGGAATTGCTTTAAATAAAACTAATTAAAAATGGTTCCTGTGTGTGAGATAATTTGTCACCCTAAACACATCCAGCAGGACTACACAACATTCACCAAGTCCATCTCATATCTGTTTATTGAACTTCTTCCTCCAGTAAGATGGTAATACTTCATTATATGTTGCAGGCATCACTTGATACCTGCATTTAAATAATAATATACATAAAAGATTATAACACCAGTTGCATGAGCATATGTTATTAATTACCTGCATATTATAAACTTCATAACTATTCTACCATTGTACATGGATAGATAGATAGATAGATAGATAGATAGATAGATAGATAGATAGATTAGATAGATTTTACACACACACACAAAAAGCAAAACAAAAAAAAACACAAACTCCCATTCAGAATATACATCAAAAACAGAACAGCTCCAAACATTTCCATTAAACCAACAATTGTAAAACTAGCATCTTTTTTAGTCTGATCACATTGCTGGTCTTTCTGAAAGTCTACTGGCAAAGAGTCCACTTTCTTCAGATTCTTAATGCCTGACTTTGCCCAGCAATATTCATGCTGTGAATCTGAACCTGCTTCCCTTTCTGGCTTCCATGAATCTTTATTTATACATAGGGAAAAAGCATCTTTGTGCAAAGTTTCTTGATTAATGTGTCTGTCAGACTCAATTGTCTTAACAAATGGAATTGTACACATCAACTTGATTTCTCCTTATGTTGGATTTATGTCTGGGTCTTGTACTTTCACTGTTGTCCCACCATTCAGTCATTGCTTTCGCTGATGATGTTGTGTTACCTGACTCTCCTATCCTAAACTAATGTCTATTCTGCACTAATTGGCTGGGGCAAGGAAACTAGCTGACTCATGAGATCTCACCTCTTTTTTATGTTTTGGAATGTCCCACTCCATCTCTTTAATTAAGATAATATTTTATACTCCTCTTCATACACTTCATCCTGACATTGCTGGTTACTCCTAAGGAAGTTCCAAGCCTTAGCTCTTGTGAGAAATGTCCCAATTCTCCCATGTTTTGACACAGATAAAGTAGGTGGAGAGTACAGATGCTAAATATCCCTGACACTGAAAAATCCTTTTCAAGGGAGCCCACTCTTTTATCCTTCTATGCACTGCATGCAAGTAGTCCTCCATTAATTTTATCTGGTCGTTTGGCCATGACAAGCACCTATAGGATTCTAATGCAATCAAAGCTTGCCTAGGGGAAGCTGCATTGTCTGGGCTTCTGCCAATCCTATGAATTCTCACTGTCAACAGTGATAATTCCTGAGAAAAATTAGTTCTAGCCTTGCTTAATAATCTCACCCATTTGGCCAGTTCTTCCTCTGCCACTTACTGTTCACATACTGCCTCTTCACGCAATTCTCAAGATCATCAGCCTTGTCCTGCAAGTAAATGCATCACTGCTCCAATTTTGCTGCACGTCCTATTAATATTTTGAGATCTTCTTACTGGTTCAAAAAATGTTCTTCCTGGTTGACTACACATTGCTCTAGATGCTGTACATCCTCTTACATTTGTGATACAATGCGATGAAAGGCTGCAGTGCCGATAATCAGTGTGGATAGCTGCTCGAGCAAGATGACACATTTCTCTTCTTGACCTGCCTCTCTAAAGCATGTAATCAATGGGAGATCCACGGTAAGAATAAAAACAGACAACAGTCCAATGCTATGAACTAAATTATATCTGCACTATGATCTTAAAATAAACAAAAGCTTGTCAGCTTCTTCGAAGAATCATAGAGTTAAGCATCCATCTTCCACTAGGGCTAGCCATGCCTCCATTTTTATAGTTTTAAAGTTTTAATGAAACAACCTTTCCCCCACCCTTGCACAGCTCTATTGTCTGTTAGCACTTGCAAAATTAGGTCTTGAAAACTTCCCATAGCTTAAGGCCTCACCATGTTTAAATCTGTTCCTACAAATTCTTTATGATTGCTGTGTCTATCATCTGTTGTAAGAGGCTTTGAATTGATTAGCAAAGACATGGATGCATTGCCAGTGAATTGACAAAGGAGCTTTAACAGGCATTTTTTAACCTGATTTTAGAAACTTCTACCAGTTGTAATCTGAGGAATTTTTGTTTGTGTTTTTTTTTTTAAGTAATAAGATATTCCACTCCTGCATAAATAAATAAAGAGCTATCCTTTCCCATAAGGAGTCATTAAGATGATAGAATGATGGACACATATATAACAGAATGAGGTGAACAGGGTGTGTATCCATCTTTCAGACATGCAGAAGTATTGAAAGAGCCATTTAGAAGAATGTGCTTTATCTAAGGTTAAGAATTCTGATGTGTGTTAGGTTGCGCAACACCTTTAACGTTCTTACTACCTTTACTTAAGGGGTGTGCCATTTGAAACTGCCACTATAGCTACAGATGTATACCTTTTCAAGTGAAAAACAAATCTTTTTGTATTTTTCCAGAAAAATGAAATAACATCACTCTATGAAAATAATCAAATAAATGAACAAATTCTCTTTCAGTCTGCTCAATTATCTAAGTGAAAATGTGTAATGACCAAAAGGAATACCAGTGCCAATTCTTTGGCTTACAAAAGTAAAATCCTGACTATGTCCCATAACTTGATATTGACAGGCAGTTTGGATGATGGACAAGTTGGTACTGGGAGGTAGGAGTGAAGGGAATAGCATCAGCTTATCCTCCTCAGGGGGAACGGACCATAATAGGTTCAGGATTGGATCACTGCCTGCATTAGCAACTGAAGTCATATAGTATGGTAATTTATAATAAGTATAGAAGTGCACATGAATTCATGGGTATAAGCTTAAAGTACAAGTCACAGGTACATGGACATTTCTATGGTTAACATTAGAAAACTCTTATCCCTGTAATGAATAACAGCACTCCCAGTAGTCATCTCAGGGGTGTTTTACTTTTGGCTAAATGTTCTCCTGATACAGCTGTCCGTTTAATCAAATTTCATTAAATAAGCCATACTCAATTTCACTGGGAAGAAAAGCACCATTACATGCAAATGTATACAATATGCTGAATAATCTTGGGAGAAATGTTACATTTTTCATTATCTTACACTCAGCATCATCTATCTAAGATTTTATTTTATCTAGTGCATATTCTAGAACTAAAGAAAATAGGTGTTAGTTGACACATCTGCCAGGTAACTATGAAGACAGACATTTAAATCCCATACAACAATATCACTAGACTGATATATTGTAGATGAGAAGCATCATTTTATGACATTTCTACAAAAAGGTCTTCCTATTCTTTGTTGCCTTTGTGTCAGTCATATTTAGGCTGAAGAAATGGGGGTTGAATCATTTTCACTCTCTAGACTTATTATAATACACAACATCTGAAAACCCTTACTGAAGAACCATCGTGTGTATCAAGACTAGCTCACCAAGAGCATCTACGTTTTACGTAAAGGTGCTTTACCACAAATGTCAACAGATATATCAAGTTAAGAAATGCAAATTGCTCATAACCTCATACATAAATGTGAGATAACGAATCTGCAGACAGTTTGATCCTAGTCAATCACCCATATTCAGGATTCTCCTCAAGAATCCAAAAGGGCAACACGGCATAGACCAGGGGAGAATTTGTGGCTATCTGTCTCATTGTCAATGTGTCCTTTAAACGTGGGAACAACATTACTCAGTTTAACATGTTTTATCCAAAGGTGGAGGATTGCAACATAGTGTGGTGATTCCAATGGGAGAATATCTACCATTTAGGGAGATAGAAAAAGTACATACAGTCATCTTTTTGATTATATTCACACATTCTGATTTTTTTTCTGGAAATCATGTTTCATCTTTTGCTGGCCCTGTCCAGAACTCCAGGCTTATGCAGCGATCTTGCCTGGCCTTACTGCCAACCCACATTACCTTTATATTCTTTTTTCAACAATGGAACAAACCCTTACACTCCTGTCCCTGTTTAGCAATTAATAATTTACGGGTATATAGCTATTATGTCAGCCAAAAGGGGCTTTCCCTATAAGTGATTCACACCAATTTCCTCATTTGCTATCTCCAAAATCTTATTTTCTCACTATTATGGGTCCCTACCCATGTTTCATATGGTAGTAATGAGAAAGCAAGAACATAATTCTTCTAGCTAGTGTGTTCACCCTTGCAGGGAGTTCATCCTTTTCTCACAGTTGTGGAAAAAAATGCAGTAAGTATATTTAAGTAAAGAAAATGCTTGCCTCCCACATGAGGGTGCAGAAGGGCTCACCCTTTGCAAAAGACAATGTGCTATTGCTGTGCGATGTGTTATTTCAGTAATCGCATTGTCGATTACCCACAATTGACATGTTACCATTCAAGTGTTCTTGTATCAATTTTCCATCCATCCATTTATTGCTGCCAAGGAGTCGACGAAGGAGAAGACAAAAAAGTCAATAATGAAATATTATTAGCCAGCTCTATGGCGCACATTGATAAAGCTTTAACTGTGCTCCAGGCAACCTGAGTTTGAACAGTGGTTTGGGAGTTTGAAGGAGCTAATAGGGAAAGAAGGGAGTGAGTGTCCATTACCAGCTTTGATGTCCTGGGGAGAAGGAGGTTGCTCTGGCTCATCACATGGGTGACACTTAGCAGGAGCAGTAGGTGTTTACATTGTGGAGATCAAGTCCAGGGAGCTTACACTGCCATGTACAACTTACACAAGAAGTCATGGGGGAATTCAGCATGTAGAAACATGCTTTCCCTTGTATTAATTGCAGTGGTTGCAGCAACTCTACAGACCCTGCTTTGTGTAAAATTATCTAATAAAGTACTTTTATTTTGATTGTTTCAGGAATGGCTGCCATCATATTGTGCTTAGCAGAACTGTACCTTGGTCAGTCAGTATCTTAGATATTACCTCCAGCTGGCTTCTTCCACCTTCTACCAAAATTTAGGCCAAAATAAGGTCATCAAAGTTGAAGACCCCCCCACAAAAGGTATTCAAACTGTTTTCTGTCCCCTTTACTCTGTCCGCAATCTTCAGTCAACTTAATTTATGGCAACTATAGCAGAGCAAGGAAGAACTACCCACCAAGGAAAAGGTTAGGTGACTCGTTCAGGATCAGTAAGCTTGCCCACTCCTCACCACCTGACTCATTAGAAGGAATGAGCTGATTGGAGATTCCTGGGCAGGAACCAATTGGCAGTAGGGCTCTTGCCTTGCCCAAGTATTCGCAGCCCTCACTACTATGGAACTAATGGGCCAATTGGGTACAGGTACAGCAGCCATTGAGCCAGGGGGTTGGTTAAAAAAATAGTGAATTATTATTTTATGAGTGAACAGCACAACTGTAGTAAGGAAAGAGAGAATGGGGCTGCTGTCCCAAGTAAAAACAGTCAGGGGCATGAATGTTGGCTTTGCTGAGGTGCTTGATGTGCAAGCATTCTTTACATGCATTTAAGCACTGATGATCTCACTTTTGCAGTTTCTTAAATTACAGACACTATGTACATACATACCGAGTATTTCTTGTGTTCACACACTGACTTTCGCAAATGCAACAGTACTTTCATTCACATAATGAAGTTAGTGTCAGATGAGATGTTAAACTGAGGTCTCATCTGCCTGAGTTGGTGGTAGCTCATGTGGATGTAAAATGATTCCATGGCACTAACTGAAAAAAGAGTTGGTGAAGTTCCCCAAACTTTAGACAAATTTCTCCTAGACAGTATGCATACCTCCTTGGGTCTCCCTGGAAAAGAGGACACTGGCCTTGTGGGACTAACCTGGTCAACAAAGAGTAAATAAAATAAGTAAATATAGGAAAGGGTAGCCATTTACTGCATTCTATAAATTAAGTTGACTGAAGATTGTGGACAGAGTAAAGGGGCCAGAAAACAGTTTGAATACCTTTTGTGGGGGGGGGTCTTCAACTTTGATGACCTTATTTTGGCCTAAATTTTGGTAGAAGGTGGAAGGAGCCAGCTGGAGGTAATGAAGATATTGATTGACCAAGGTACAGTTCTGCTAATCACAGTATGATGACAGCCACTTTTGAAACAATCAGAATAAAAGTATTTCTAATAAACAAGACAGTTGCCACATTGACATGGGCAGTTGGGAACAGTTCCATATTTAAATAAAGCAGGATCTGTAGAGCTACTGTTACCACTGCAATTAATACAATTTGTCCAACATCAAGAGACAATTAAACAGAATGTCAATCGAGTATCATGCCTTGATTATGAAATGTGTAAAATAATAAGCAAATCTGCTTTTAGAATGTTCTTAGAAAGATGAACAGATAATAAAATCATTCCTTTTGAATAACACTCCTACCTTATTGCACAGCATACTGTAAAACCTAAGTAATTTTAACTAAAGTGATAAAATGCTTGCTTGATTCCAAACTTGTAATCTAAATTGAGATCTAATTAATAAAAGCAATAAAAGTAATTACTGGTAATTACAATCTGGCAACCAGTGCAGAATATTTAAGCTAGGACTTGTTAATGAGCTGCTTCTTTTAGTCTAGTCATGAGGTTTGATTACCTCAGCTTCCATCTCCCTTCTGTGTGACTCTGAGTAAGGCACTTAACCAAACAGTGCTCTGGGGTAATTTAGGAATCGGGCCTAATAACACACACACACACACACACACACACACACACACACACACACACACACACACACGCAGACACACACACGTGCATGTGCAGAGGAGCAGTAAATGTCGATATTTACTTAGAATACTAATTATTTTTATTTATTTCATTTTTATGCCATAACCATTTTCAAAAGAAGGTAATTCAATATTTTCTTCAGGACATGTAAAGTGACCATTTATCTGAATTGTCTTGTCAAACTTTATTGCTGTTTGTAGAATTGCTTATCTAATGATTCAGTGAATGGAATTTTATAAGCAAGGATCATGGAGGCAAGTTCTCTCCCCACCACTAACAGGCAGCCCTATGAACACCATCCAATACATTTGCTGGGTGAATATCTGCCCTGTATTCCACAGCAAAGAAGCAAGCATGCTTCACATTCTAAACAGACTTCCTTTAAGTTCTGCTTTTCTTCCACTTCAGCAAAGCATAAGCTATTACCAGCTTGTCTAAGTTTCAAAATGCATGAAGCTCGTTTGTATGTTATTAATTTATTTTAATTTTGCTATACTCTGCAATTGGCTTGCCTATTAATTACATGCAAGATGTAAGAGCTTTAAACATAAATACTTAAATCTATAAACATATTAAGGTAATTTTTTTATTTTCATTTTTACTGAATCAAAATATTGCTTTGTTTAAAAGTTCAAGCACTCCACTATGAAGTCTTAATGGAAGTTATCTGATAGACTGAATTCTTACTGTGGGGTTCACATCTACTTTAGGATTCATTTCTCCTGCTCAGAAGTAATTCTGGAGTTGCAGGGAAAATAATATGTTCATGTCCGTAGTTTAAATTAGGCTCAGTATTAGCAATGGCAGGCTTCCAGAGTGACACAGAGGTTACCACTGCTGTCTCACAGTACTTTGCTGTCTGACTCAATTTTGAACCAGGGTGCCTGATGTGTGGAGTCTGTATGTCCTCTCTGAGCCTGCTGCATGGAGTTTTGCTGGGTGCTCCGATTTCCTCCTACATCCCAAAGACAAAAGCAGCAGCCCTTCAGGCTGTCTAGGGCCATGCATGCCAAATGTAAGAGAATAACTGTGTATGCATCCTGAAACTGACCTAAATCTTATTCATGATTAGTTTCTCCATCTGGAGTCATTTAGAGCTAAATCAGGCTCCAGCTCCCCCTGATCCTGATGTGGATACTCAAAACAGGTATTAGAGAATGAACAATGGAATAAATGAGTGGCAGTAACAGCTATATGCAATAACTGCTACTGTGACTTAAGGAAAAGTGGTGTGAGAAGCTTGTTCTTCTCACCAAATCATATGTAGGGGATGGATGGATGGATGGATGGATGGATGGATGGATGGATGGATGGATGGATGGATGGATGGGGGGTGGATGGATGGATGGATGGATGGATGGATGGATGGATGGATAGATACATGGATAGAGGGAGGGAGGGATGGATGGAAGGGTGAGTGGATGGATGGATGGGGTGGATGGATGGATGGAGGGTGGATGGAGGAAGAGAGGGATGGATGGGCTATATCCTTTGTCCTAATGATGATAGGTAGGACCGGTAATTTATCAGCATACATCTCTAGGTGGTATGCTTATTAACAAAAATTTCAGCCTTTGAAGCTTTAGCTAATTCAGTCAGTAAATAACAATAGGATGTGCCTCCATGAAACCACAGCCTGTCCTAAAGTATAGCACTGGAAGGTGTCAGCTGATAAACAAGTTCTTTCTAATTTGGAAGCTGATATGATTACAGTATCGGCCACATGTCTCTGATACTGGTGAAATCAAAGTTTAGTCACTATTTCTTTTCTTTCATACTTATGCAGATGTCTTGGAATTAATGTGAAATCTCTTTGTTAATTCTGCTGTATATTTTCAAATAGAGACTCTTACAGAATGTTGTCTGTGATGTGCTATATTCAAATTCTACAGAGTAATGCATGTCTGAAGTTTCACGAAACCTCCTGAGATTGTGACCCTAGTGTAGAGGATCCTTGGAGCTGTCACAGGAGCTTTCTACTCCAAGTAATGTCATCCTTGACAAGCTGGTCCATGAGGAAGAACAAGACAAACAGCAGTCTTAAAGTATATACTTTTGTGATTCAGATTAATTTAAAGAATGCATTAACTTTACTCCAAAACATGGCTTCTGATACCCGCTGCTGCATCCAGGCCTAGGGTATGTGTGTGTGTGTGTGTGTGTGTGTGTTTGTGTGAGATGCTTGGATGGCCTATGTAACTCACTGAGGCTCAGCCTGAAAATGATGCATATAGCCATTATGCGGGATCTCTGCCAGCATGGTGAAGAGCAGGGATCAGATGCAATACCAGCCATGTGGCAGTCAGCAGTAGGGTATATTAAGACACAACATATCCTGGGCATGGAATCTGCTTCTTAGGACACTGAATGTTATCCTACTGGTGAGAAAGGAGCTAGCACTTACAAATGGTTGAAATATACTTGTGAGCTACAGTTGGTCTAACCTCTACAAACAGCATTGTTATCTGAAACCAGACTTCTTGATTAGAGATGTCTCTCTTCATCTGTGGAGTCAGCCCTCAGGAGATGCACTGAGTAGGGGACAGGATAATCATAAGCTGCCACATTGGTGCTCTTCATTAGTGACTGTACCACTGGATGACATGGTCACCTTAATACAGCTGCGAGTTACAGAAAGGAAAATCTTGAAAGTTGTTTGTGAGTATAAATCTAAGTGCTATTCAGAGTATTTGGCCTTCTTGCAGCCAGTGGGTTTGCTGTTTTATAGGGTGCCTTATAGTGACATTGTACATCCATTGGAAGACTAATTTCCATGTGGACAATGACAGAGATACCTAGAGGAGTGCAGTTAGGAAACACAGTGTGCCTGATGTACATCAAATGGTGATCCATTATTAGATTTCTCTCCTAGTTATGGTTAGTCCATATTAAACACTAAGTTTGAACACAAGGCTGCTAATAATGGTAACCAGTAACAGAATTCCTTGGATCGTCTTTGCAATTGTTTCATCAAACATGAGGCCATATGTTCTCAACAGTCCATTAAATCTAGGTGCTAAGCTGTAATATCATCAGCACTTAGTAGTCAATTCAATCACACAGACATAAGTGACTGGACAGATGCAAGAAACCCAAATGAGTAATAAGGCTATCCTGGAAATACATCTGTGTAGGAGAGTTTTACATCCACCTCTGTATGAACTTGTTCCACATTGCAGGGAATGTTTGGGATCTAGATTCTGAATGGACCCTTTTCAGTACCTCACTAGATGAAGTGTCACCAAAGAGCCATGGCCAAAAGGTGACTTATGCCTGCCATGGCAGTAACCTTAGGACCTGATGACAGACATCAATCGTGAAGGAATAAATCAAAGATGATATCCATACTAGGCTAAAACCAAGTTCCAGAACTCGAGCATACAAAACCAAAGAACAACTGTAGGGTTGATGCCAATAATATATTACTGAAACAAGAAAGGATAAACTGGTAAAATGGTTTAAAGGGGAAAAACTTTTTCCTCAGTACCAAAAGTGATTATTTGATTTTGTGTTTTTGAGTGCTAGAACTTTGTTTTGGTTTAGACTGTTGTGTTGGTTTCCATGCATGGGGCAGCTTTCTGTACCATGCATCCTTCCTTGGCTTGTTGTTTGGATTTTCCATGGAAGACTGGCAGGGAGTCACTTCCTCTGACTGACAATAATCAACAAGACAGGAAGGCATCAACTAAGGCAGCCACCAAAGTGAAGGCCCTGATGCAGGAGTTATTTGAGATAATGAAGGATGAGTTTTGGTTAACCACAAACAAGCTCTGTCAAACTACCTTACAACTCAGAAGAGTTGGGAAGGATATCACTCATGATCTTACCGGGAGAGTAGAAAAATACTGACATAAACTAGGGCTATTGTTTGGAAATGAAAGAAATACTTTCAGGAATTCCTGAACTTGGAGGATATGGCTACTCTGAAGATAAAGTTCCACAAGCAAATGGTGAAACCGGTTCCATTTATGTTGATGAGGTTACTACAGTGATTAAATATCTCTGCAATGGCATAATTGCAGGAGTGTATAAGATCTGGCTATAAATCCTGCACTGGATATTATTGGGGCACCATGGTTCCTGTACCTTTTCAAAGTTGTACAGAATATGAGTAAGCTTGGACTAAAAATCTAGGTAGTAGTCCTCATTTTCAGAGGTGAACAAAGCAATACTGTTCCAGTTATAGTGGGAATACACTTCTCAGTCTTCCAGGAATGACCTATTCCATGGTGCTGGAAAAGTGACCTCAGTTGATAGCCGAGTCTAAGATTAAGGAGCTTTGTGGATTCCATCCAAGACAAGGAACGATCAATCAATTCTTGGTCCCTGCATGGATGTTGGAGGGGTCATGGGAGACTTCCTGTCTTCTCCACATCTGTTTTGTGGACCTGGAGATGATATATGACTGCATCTCCCAAAATATCTAGAAAGAGGTCTACAAGAATATGGAGTCCTGGGGTTGCTGCTACATGCCATTTGGTCTTTCTCTCTCACTGTTAAGTAGAATGCATTCACAGTCTTCTTTTTTATATAATGCAGAGTTATAGTACATTAAATGTTGTGTCTTTTGGCTTTTCCCGGTTAGGGGTCACCACAGCGGAACTCCAGTCCGCTAATAATTGGCAGTAGATTTTTACGTGCCGAGTTGCCGGCCCTGATGCACAACCTTCAACGAAGGTACACCCATTCACGCATATCTCCACACAGAAGATGCTCTAGCTGAGAATCAAACAGGACAACGTCTTACTGTGAGGCAACAACACTACTGCAGCACCACCACCGCAGATCACTTATAGTACATTAAATATTAGGAATATTAAAACTGAAAACCAGAGTGTATGCATATGTTTCTAATTCAGATACCGCAGTACCAAAAATTACAGATTTTAATAGTCTGACCCCAAACTTGCAAGGGTCTATTTTGAAATATAGAATGGCCACAGTATTGAATGGCAGTATATTGAAGCTCACATCATCAAACTGTCTTTTTACTGAAATGCCAGCAAAACAAAAAACAGCTTTTTTGCAGACGGCAAGCTTCTCTGTACCCCCTGCAAATTATATATACCAACTCAGAGATCACTCCACATTGGGGAAAGGACATATAATCACTCCCACGAAATACCATCATTTTGTTGTAAAGCTGATTCAATGATGTGAGATTCAATATACTGCCATTCAATATTGTGGTCAGTCGATATTTCAACACATAACCAAATTGAGGTGTACACATTTTTAAACAGCACCTAATGAATGTCCAAGTCTACAGCTGTAACAGTAAATGCTTAAGTGACAGCAGAAAAAAAGTCAAAGTAAACTTTATTGTCATTTAGAACTACACGTGTAGCCAAAACTAAATTTTGCACATCAGCTCAATTTTTGAGATTACAAAAGAAAGTGTAACAACACGTACAAGTAAACAAATACAATACTATTCCCAATACGAGTTTATATTACCTCGTTGAAATTTTACTGCATCGAAGCAATAAATGTCGAACACAATTGATCGATGCAGTAAAATATCGAATGAGGATAAAAAAAAACAACAACAAAAAAAATAAATAAAGGGCGTAGGCAGGGGGGCAAGCCACCCTGCACCCCACACCCCCATTACTTAAATATACCAACTCCGAGACTGCACTACATTGAGGTAAACGGAAATCTTCCCCTACGGAGATTTCCATTTACCTGGCCGATATTCTTCGCTTTTGATATTATCATGCCGACAATATCAGATTCGATATTGTCAGCTTGCGACAATATAATATAGACCCCCCCAATACATGCAAGAAAGAGCAAAGACATTTACCAACACTCACATATGAAAAGAATACTCTTGCCTGAGTTAAATTAACTACCCAGTTTAAAGTAATACAAAACACACTACAGATTGAACAATGCCTAAGTTATTTGTCTAATATTGCACTTGAGTGGGTTAAATAATACTGACTATGGATATAATAAATACGTATTGCACTTACTTGGAATATATACAAGTATATATTGCACAAATAAATACAAATTGATGTACTAATGCTACTAAATTACTATAAAATTATTATTATTATTAAATTACTGTTTAGAACAGTACTCTTCTGATGCATACATGCCACATGTTTCTTGCGTCCTTAATAAATGACAGATCGCATGGTGTGCATTTATTAAGGACGCAAGAAACATGTGGCATGTATGCATCAGAAGAGTACTGTTCTAAACAGTAATTTAATAATAATAATAATTTTATAGTAATTTAGTAACATTAAAAGTTAAGGGCCTCTTAGTTGGTATTTAATACAGTTGTATCAAATTGAGCATGCATATCTCAACTGTAAAAGAAAGTATGCATGGATTAGTCTGTAGCAGGAAGAAACAATTCCATATTCTCAATAACAGTGAGAATGCATCTCTGATCTATAAAAGGAAACTATGCATGCAATAGTATATAGGACAACATAACTGTACTGTATTAGAGAGTAGTCATTAGTTCTGAGTTCAAAAACCACACTTCCCAAATACTCAATACTGTTAGGTTTTCATTATTTCAATGTAACTTCAGACCTCATTACCAGTGGCACAGATGGCCTTCTGTAAACTGTAATCCATATATTTGGAACACACATATATATAATATAGGCACACATCAAGGCTTGGTGGCTGCTATCTGTACTATAATGTGCCTCTGTTATGAATTGGCTAGTCTAAAAAGTAATGAAGACATTTATTAGGAGTTTGTAGTCTTAAAAGTAAAGAAAACAGAATACATTCAAATAATTGTATCAATGTTTTGTATGTCACATATTAAGTTACTAATGTTATCCCTATTTTCTCTGACCCCCAACCTTATCTTCTCTCTTTTTTTTTATTTTTTATTTTTTTTCCCATAGCACAGTGGGGTAAGCCTGTCCCATGGGATCCTCCTGCCCTCACTCCATGGCTACAGCACTGCTGGCCAGCATGCCTGGTGCACAACCTGGTAGCACCCCCTCTGCTGCCCCTGCACTACCTGGCCCCTCAGGTAATTCTACCCCAGTGGATAGGCCTGTGGGTCCCTCCGGGAGCAGTGGAGGGGGTGGTGACTATCACCTGAGAGGAACTGCCAGGGATGATGCGTAGGATTGTGCATCTCACTTTGAGTGCACGCCTTTGCGGGATGGATTGCCTGCTCTCCATCCTCATTCAGAGTACATGTAGGAGATGCAGGTGTTGGGCACTGCAGCCAGTGGTGCAGTGAAGTGACAGTGATGACAGTCCATTGTGTGAGCACTGGATTCTCACTGTCAACCAGCTTGATGTGCATGGGATCTGGATTTCCCACTCTCTCCCCAACCATGGTGTTCACCCACCACTTGTGTCCTTCACTATCCCTGTCTCCTCTCTTGTTTGTCTTGACTGTCTGCAGTTGCTTCCTCATGTGCCCAACTTACCTCACCCAGACATTCCTACATCCCTTTGTCAACATTCTTCTCTCTTCCCCCCCAAAAAATGGGGACCTGTCCCACAAAAAAAAAAATAATCCCATACATAACTCTCTATTTCACACATGTCTTCATGACACACTAGATTCAGTCCAACTGGCTATACAACATGATTGTGTTGTGATCACCCTTCTCTCTCGAGGTGATAGTCCAAAGTCAGCTAATATTCTGCATACATGATTGTGTTTTATTCTTGAAGAAATGGATAGCTACGGTTCTTTCCTATATCCTTCCTGCACGTTCTTGCTCTCCTTTCACTTTGTTCTTCCCCTGCTTGCTCCCCATTTCAGCACTTTTCTGTTTTCCCATTTCTTTTTTTTAAAGAATTATTGAGCAATGGCATGCATTGTGCACCAATACAAAGCAAAGGTAAACAGCAGCAATATAAGTAGATATATTTAAAGTATTATCCACCTTTTAAAATTACTACTTACACTCGTATTCAAACCCAGTAACATCTGCCTCCAACAACAATGCATTAACACATGCTGCAACAGAGTAAGTTAGATAGCAGATGTATTTTATACAATCAATAGTAACTGACACAGTTAAGCAAAGATTTCCCTATATACTCTCCCATGCTTGCTCCCCATATCACCAATGCCATCTCTTCCCCATTAATTTTGTATGAAGCACCACTGCGCAATCCTCAGTAATGTTCTGTAAAGCATTACTGCGCAATATCCATTTAGTTTTATAAAGCATTAGTGCTCGATAGGGCATCAATAAACAATGCTACTACAAAAGTAGTTCAATGTATTAGCCACAGCTGTATTCAGAACCAGTACCATGTGGCCCCAAAAATGAACTTATCACTGCATTAAGTGAACTAATACCTGCAGCCACAAATTCAGTCAAGTAGCAGATGTATACAATGGTTTACTACGGAAACCTTGAAACTGCATATGTCGACCAGTCACATGGTCAACCAAATCTTGAATCTACAATGACAAAAATGTGGCCAGGTCAAAACTAAATTTTGATGTATTCAACATAGCAGGAGGTGACGTCAGTCACCCATGCTATACAGCTTACTGTACCGTGACATTCCACAATCAACAGTACATGTATTTTACTATATTCACCCCATACACCCCCTGCAAATTATATATACCAACTCTGAGATCACACTACAGTAAGGATATGAGTTAATTCCCTGTGCCTCACTGAACCGCGATCTCCGTTCACAATGCCAAACTCAGATAATTGACCTAAACAACCCATTCACTGTATGTATTTGAGTTAGCATTCTGCCCATTTGAAAACTGCCTTTTGACCACATGCCAGTCAACAGTAGTCACTTCACAGTTTCAATAGTAAATCGTATACAACAGCAGTTAAGTTTGCCATTTGGTATTTAGTCTCTAAAATACACCTACTACTCAACTGAGTCTGTAACATCATCTGTTAATGCATTGATCCATCCTTTTTTGTGTTCAGATGGTACTGGGTTCAACTCCAGGTATATTTAACAGTTTCAAATACTTTTACATATAAATCCAATTTGTGAAGTGTGATAGTTGCTATGGAATCTCTAAAAGATGGCTACATGGTACTTGTTTCCAGTACAACTGTATATAACACTTATAACTGTTTTTTACCATAGCCATGCATTAGTGTGCAATGTGCACCATCAGGCAATTATGCTTTAAAGAAAAGAAATGGGAATTTAAGTAAAAGGTGAAATAGGGAGCAAGCCAGGTAGAGGAAGAAAGTTAAAGGAGGGCAGGAATGTGCAGGAATTATGTAGGACAGAACTATAGCTATCCATCTCTTCAACAATAGAACATGATCACATATGTAAAAATATTAGCTGAATTTAGAGAGAGGAGTGACCACAACACAATCATGTATAGCCAATTGGACCAAATCAAGTGTATCATGAAAACAAGTGTGTGAAATTGAGAATTATGTATGGGAAATGTATTTTATTTTGTGTGTGTGTGTGTGTGTGTGTGTGTGTGTGTGTGTGTGTGTGTGTGTCTGCGTGTGTGATGAGTGCCCTTTTTTTGAGAAAGAGGAAGGAATGTTATGGAAGGGATGTAGAAATGTCTGGGTGAGGTAAGCTGGGCAGGTGAGGAAGCAATTGCAGACAGACAAGGCAAACAAGACAAGAGACAGAGACAGTGAAGGACACAAGAGGTGGGTGAACAGTATGGTTGGGGTGAGGGTGGGGACACTGTGAACCCATGGACATCAAGCAGGGTGACAGTAAGAATCGAGTCATCACCCACGCACTGTCACCTCACTGCATTGATGGCTGCAGTGTCCGATGCCTGTGATTCCTTGTGTTATTCAATTCAATGATGGAGACTTGTGTCTCCACTCCATCCAGCATAAGCATGCACCAACTGTGTGGTGCACAATCCTACACACCAGCCCTGGCAGTTCATCTTGGGTGATAAACTCACCACCTCTGTCACTGCTCGTAGAGGGAAGCACTGCCTATCCTGTGGGGCAGAACTACCTGAGGGGCCAGGAACTGCAGGGGCAGCAGTGGAGGTGCTACCAGGTTGCACACCAGACGTGCTGGGCAGCGGTGCTGTAGCCAGTGGTGTAGGGGCAGGATGATCCTCTGAGACTGGCCTACCCTGCTGTGTGAAAAACAAAAAAATAAATAAAAAAAAGAGAGAGAGAGAGAGATACAGGTTGTGGTTAGAGAAAAAAGGAAGAACATTAGTATCATCATATGTGACATATAAAACATTGATACAATTATTTGACTCTATTCTGTTAAACTTTGCTTTTAAGACTGCCAACTCCTAACAAATAGCTTTTTACTGTTAAGACAACCCAGCTCCTAACAGATGCACAATACACTACAGATTGCAGCAAGCAGTCATTGATGTGTGCATATATTGCACATCTGTGTGTTCCAGTTATACAGATTACAGTTTACAGCAGGCCATTTTTGACACTGCTTTAGAGATTTGATGTTATTTTGGCCAGTTCTCTCTATACTCCCCCCTAATATCTGGGAACAGTGAATACTAACTTTTAAAAGTCCTGGGCAACATTTTTTGTTTTCTAGTGCAGCTGATCATCTCCCTGGTTCACCCAAGATTATGTTTTATGTCTACTACTTACTTTCTTAAGCTATCCTAGTAGACAATGAATTGAAATTTCCTAATTGTTATAGGGGTCCAGGGACTGAGACATGTATATGATGCAACTGAACAGATCTTACATTGATCAGCATATTTATCTGCCTTTACTGTTTCTTATTTTTTCACTTAATGTGTATTACACAATTAAATACTGTCCCATGTGCCTGTTATACTAACGTGCTTCACCACTAAATACAACGCAACCTCACCTTTGCTCTCATCTGCTACCTATTAGTTTCTTACTGCTGGAATTAGGACTAAGGCAGAGAAGTGTAGTTCTTGATAGTTAGTATTCATGATAGTGTTTGTGCCTGAGCTGTTACTCTGTTTTTCTAGATCTAGCTTTAGCCAGGACAAAACCTCCCTGCTTAACAGTAAACTTTCTTTTCAACATCAGTCGACTCAAATTAGTTTTTAGCCAGTATAAGATTTCTTTGCTTAATTTAACTATAGAGGTTTTTGCATTACTATAAGCGCCTGTGGTTATTCAGGGATATTTATGACATAAAGAGTTAATCAACTAGGGCTTATTCATCAGTATTGTATTCAGAAATACAAAGCCATCTTTCAATTGTCTGCTAACTGCATCTGCTAAACAACAAATCTATGTTTGCTGGCAATATATACTGTGTAGCATAAAGCAGTCTGCTGTTAATTATCAAGAAATACTGGTAGGTTAATATTCTTACAGTCTAATTCTTATGTTAAATTTTTCCCAGTTCTTAATGAATCTTATCCTCATTGGGTCTCCCCTTCTCTGACAGCACAGATTAAAACCCAACAACAGTAAGTCATAACTGCATATCTGGAGCTCAAGATCAGGAGCACAAGCAAGATCTTGCTTTAAAAAGGCAGTGTAGGTGCATATGTGGAACAAGTTGCTCCTCTAATCTTAACTTTTGTCTCCATTACAACCCTGTGAGGGTGCATTCCACCAGGGGTGACAGCTGCTATCCTACATCTAGGAACTCCCCCATTCAGTTTCTAGAACTGTAAATGCTTAGACATTAAGTATCAAATAACCCCCCTCCCTATAAGGGCTGATTTTGATCTCTAAATGCATACAGGTACAATGTCCAAGCTCTTCTAAGGGGAAAGAGTAAATATGTAGAGTAAACAACATAAATAGAGACTTTTTTCTCTTGTTTGTCTCGTATTTAGGTTTTATAGGGCTCTTCCTGGAGAGCAGCATGAGTACAGTATTATCAGCTATGAACATTTGAAACAAAAAGAAAAAAACTATCACCACTTCACATTCTCTGATTGACTGTCTTTTCAAAATGTCCACAACACGGTCTACCCATTCTGTTTGCCCTCTCTAGGTTTTGCCTCACTCTGCTCTCCTATGCTACCCCCAAATTCCACCCACCCGCACTACACATATATTTATTTTAAACAAGCCACTCCCCTTAACCTTACCTAGTTAGTCATATCCCAAATAACCCTCTCACTACTTACTAATATCACAACTACCCCTACTCTAAATTCACCCATTACTTACTTACATTACAAGCAACTCTATATAACATACATACCTTAAACCCCAACCAAATCAATTATATATATAACACCTTCAGTGTAAGCTCCCTCTTCCATTTATGACTGCTGTTTTGAAAATTCACACAGGACACTATGTTGAATTTACATTGCACAATTCCCTTAACTCTCACATTTATAGCTCAGCTTACCTCCTACCAGAATGACCGTAACTAAATTACACAGTTCAAAACTTCCCCTTTCCCTACCCCCTTACAGCCAAAACCCAGTATAATCATTATATCCCCTACACTCTATAATTCCACACATATCAATCTTGCCGCACATCTAGTACTCCTTTCATCAATCTTCTTCACAAATATCTATAAAATATGACAGATTTTTATCCAAATACCTAACATCTATCCTTTACATAGTATCCCAACTTATTCTTAGTGATGATATACATCCAAACCCTGGCCTAAAACTTATCCAAACAAACCCATAGTCCAACAACAGAACCCACTTAGCATCCCTAGGATTGAAACTGACCTACTAATACTAACTATAAACCTAAAGGGCATATTGAACAAAATACAAGAATTACACACTACCCTTTCTCTATACACTGCAGACATAATCCTAATCTCCAAGACCTGACTGAAACCTAAGATCAGTAGCAATGAAATAGTGCCCCCAGATTACAACATCATAAGATAAGATATAAAATCCAAAAGAGGTGGGGGCATAGCTTTTCTATTCAAAAACAAACTCGCGCTGGAAATTATTAACCAGACCACACATGTGTTTAATAACACAGAGACCCTCTTCACCATGCTCAAAATCAACTCAAAGAAGTATTTAAATATTATTAGAGCCTATATTCTCCTGATAATAATATTAATACATTAAAATTCATTCACCACCGGACAGCTAAAACCCTTCCCCAGGAAACAATAATAAAGGGAAACTTCAATATCGATTAGACTTCCTGTGACTCACTACATCTCACTAATCATATCTACCACCACGGCTTCACTCAAATAATTCAAAATACAACTAGAGTAGATAAAGCATTTGTGATGCCCCTGCACTGGCCAAGTAATCAAGGAGCCTCAATCCTCACCAATGGCAACAGCTAGGGGATGTACACACTGGGACGATGACAAGTACACACACAGTAAAGTGCAATTTCCCTTAAGAGCACACAGAGACCACAGTCCGTCTGGGGCTGGTTTCTCCCTCTTTCTCCAGATCCCAAATAAGACTCACCACTGGCACAGTTATAGGGTTAAATCTCAGCTAAGGGGCCAAGCCAAGACCTCTAGCACCCTCACTGTCCAGTCAGTGCTTCATGTCCTTGCTCAAGTAGCTGCCACACACACTGAGATCTGATTTATATACAAATACACACACACATACACACCTGGGAAAGACTGTCACAGGTTTACTAGCTATGCCATCTTCTGCCCAGACTATTAGGTAGTTTCCACTGCCACCAACCCCTACTTAGCTACTATAAAGCCTTCATAAAGGGTTCCCAATCCTACTGTGTAATGCTACTATTATCCAAATAGTAGTCTGACCAAGACATGCAAGGCTATTTAGGAGTAGCCTGTAGAGTGTCACCAACTAGATATGCAAGTACTCTAAGAGATTAAATATGTCTCACAAATATCAGCCACAAAGATAGGTTTAAATATATTTAATAATAAATAATAAAGGAACAAGACAATACTCAGTAAATCCAACACAGTTACTTCACAGTTCAAAATCACAGGAAATATTTAAAACAACAATGCAGGACAGTCTCAAATAAATACAGAAAATATCTAAACTAATCTTTACTATACTTCTAACTATATCTAAAAAGAGTTACTATGCCCTAGAAACTTACTTACAGAGCAAGGAGAGTGCAGATGGTGATGATGATGACTGGATGTTCTTGCTAGGTCCAAGACAAAGTACAAAATGCCCATTCTCTCTCTGAGAGAATTTTTAAATCAGTATCAAATATTACTGCTGGTTTAGCTTGGATGACATCACTTTTTTGTCACCTGGCTTCAGCTCCCAGGCTAAAACAGAAACTAACAGAATTTAACATTTCTGTATTAAAAATACATCTCTCAGATGTTTGCAGATCTTGGAAGTTGTAAAACAATAAAACACTTTTTACATTTTAAACATAGTAATTACTTCTCTTTCAAGACAATACAAAATCTTCTAGCTCTAGACATTGTGTCTGCTACACTGAAATTGAGAGAGAACTTTTATAGCACAATCATAAAGCAATCTAATTTCAACTTATTTTGTGGTCTTAGTCAGCAGGGCATGCTGTGGTTACATTCCTGAAGCTCAGTACATAACATACAGTTCTGTATAAATCATATCAATATTCACAAATGACATAGAATTATTTACAAAATTCCAGATAGCTGGGCTGGCAGCATGACAGCATCAAAAAAGTAGTCCACTCTCAACTGGATTCTTACTAAGCAATCTTCACTATCACAACACTCTGTCTTCCTCCCAGATAATCTTAGTGACCATCTCCCTACCTTCATTCTCCGACACCATGTCAATTCAACAAAAGGTGCCTCCTTCCAACACACACAAAATAAAAAAATTCAATCCTCAAGAATTTGTTTCCACACTCAAACTCTCCAATTGGAAACCTCTTAAATTTCTCCCCCTAGACACTGCAGTAGAATATTTCAACTCTACCTTCCCCAACATCCTAAACAAGCTCACTCCCACTGGAACAATAAGAATAAAGTCCAATCATGTCCCCTTGCTTACCAAAAAAACAAGATCACTCCTAAAAGAGAGAGATAAGGCCTGGGAAACATGGATCCACAGAAAAACCATAGCATAACCCAGCCACTGGGGATATACAAGCCAGTGCATTTCTTTGTGCCGGTCCCAAGCCCGGATAAATGGGAAGGGTTACATCAGGAAGGGCATCCTATGTAAAATCTCTGCCAAATGACATATGCGGACAACAATACAGATTTGCTGAAGGTCAGCAGGACTAAGACAGAATATATGTGTGTGAATGAGAAGGAGGACAGAGGAATGGTGAGGATGCAGGGAGTAGAGGTGGCGAAGGTGGATGAGTTTAAGTACTTGGGATCAACAGTTCAGAGTAATGGTGAGTGTAGAAGAGAGGTGAAAAAGAGAGCACAGGCAGGGTGGAAAGGGTGGAGAAGAGTGTCAGGAGTAATCTGTGACAGATGGGCACCAGTAAGAGTGAAAGGGAAGGTCTACAAGAGAGTGATGAGACCAGCTATGTTATATGAGTTGGAGATGGTGGCATTGGCAAAAAGGCAAGAGTCATAGCTGGACAAGGCAGAGTTAAAGACATTAAGATTTGCACTGGGTGTGATGAGGATGGACAGGATTAGGAATCAGTATATTAGAGGGTCAGTTCAGGTTGGACAGTTTGGAGACAAAGCCAGAGAGGCAAGATTTCATTGGTTTGGACATGTGCTGAGGAGAGATGCTGGGTATATTGGAAAAAGGATGTTAAGGATGGAGCTTCCATGTAAGAGGAAAAGAGGAATGCCCAGGATAAGGTTTATGGATGTGGTGAGAGAGGACATGCAGGTGGTTGGTGTGATATAGCAAGATGCAGAGAACAGGAAGAAATGGAAACAGATGATCTGCTGTGGTGACCCCTAATGGGAACAGCCAAAAAAAAGAGAAGAAGAAGAAGCAACACCATAGCATATTGACAAAAATACCTCAAACTAAGAAATGAATCTAAAAAAAACAAATCAGATTATACAAAAAACCCCACTATACTAATATACAATCCAAACATAAAATTAATCAACAAAAGTTCTGGTCTGCCATCAATGAACTTTTGCAACCAGGACTAATCAGCATACTTGCCACTTCCACCAGCAACTCTAATGATGACATTGCCACCCAGTTTAACAAATATTTTACCAAATCCATACAAACCCCTCACTAACAGCAACTGCCCATCACTTCCTCCTAACCTCTCATCCTTAATACTAAATAACAATTACTACTCATTACAGCCAGTCCCAATAAGTACAATATACCAATATCTCAAGAAACTCATACCTACAACCCTTGCCTCAGATAAACTACCATCCGAATACCTCAAAACTGCAGCTGAAGCCATCCCATATCCAGTCTCTATATTAATCAATTGTTCCATCTTAGAACAATATGCACCATTCCATTGGGAAATATCCCATACAATACCATTACATAAAGTAGGAAACTCTACAGAACTAGAAAACTACTGACCTATAACCATCTTATCCCCATTATTTAAAATTCTGGAAAAATGCATTCACTCACAAATCCTAAACCATCTCTTAACTAACAAGCTAACTAACTACAAGTTGTTACAACAACAAGACTAACACACAGCACGGGTTTCAAGCTAATCATTGCACTACCAGAGCTCTTATCAGCTTCACCAACACTGTTAATCATTTCTGAATTGAAGGCAAACTTGTTTTTTCTATCTTTCTATATCTCTCAAAGGCTTTGACACTGATTCTCATAATAAACTCTTAACTGTACTTTCTGAACTTACTCTAAGCCACTCCACAATTGCATGGTTCTAGAACTATTTATCTCTTCAAAAACAGGCAGTAAAATGGCAAAACAACCTATCTCCTCTTCTGTCAGTCACACTAGTTGCCCCACAATGCTCTATCCGCAGTACTCTTCTCTTTACTATATTTACTAACAGCCTTCACACTGCCACCATACATGCCACCTTGGTTCAATATGCAGACAGTTCAAACCTCATCTGTTCTGCCTCTATACTCCAACTTCAAATAATACCACAAGAATCCTTTACTGCAGTTGAATCTTGGCTATCCAATGCATATCTCATACTCAACCCTAACAAAACAAATATGATGTTATTTCATCCTACAAAAGCCATAGACCACATCCCTCCATTCAAAATAACATCAAGTAACAATACTACCATTACATCTCCAGAACCTCAAACTAAATTTCTGGGTATCCTCATAGATCACAACATGAAATTTGACTTACATATTGCCCAGACAATAAAAAAGTTTACAAAAAACTTGAAACCTTATACAGATGTAAAAACTATCTAACCACTAATACGAAGGCCACCATTGCAAGAACCCAGCTTGTCTCCACCATTCTTTATGCATCCTAAATATTCACTAAACTCAACAAATCAGGCTTAACCAAATAAAACACTTGCTAGAACAAAATAGCAAATTTTGCAACTGATTAGCTTACAGATCTCATCACTGGTGGGCCCTGAAAAAAATAACCTGGTTAACATTACTGAATTTGCTGTCCCTTAATCAACTTTCAATGGTCCAACAAATACTTTACCACCCAGAAAAAGCTCCAGCTCTACAAGACCTACTAAATCACTATTCAAGCAATCATTCTCCAAGATCAAGTATCAAACCATTAATTAACATAACCAGAAGTAAGAACACTTCTGGAGACTCACTTTACTCCAACTGCATTGCAAAAACGTGGAATGCCTGGCCTCTAAATATAAGATCAACATCTAACAAAGCTAACTTTAAAAATCTTCTCAAATCTCATTTAACTAGTTCTTCATCATGTGACTGCTTTAACCCCAGTTACTACTAACACAATTGGCCAGCTTTACATAATAAGGATTGTCACTTACCGATACCTAGTATCTGAACAAAAATACTTAAATATCTTAACATGGAAATTCAGTAGGTGTCTCTGTCCTTACGTTCTCAATGTAGTTTTCTGTATGTATTCTTTTTCTCACTGACCACCTATTCTCTGCTAATCTCTGTATACAACTGTTACATGTACATCACCTGTTCCAGCTCTGATTCATCAACCTTGAAATAGATTCCCTGTTAATGGAAGGAATCAACATGTTTTGTAATGTAAACACAAAAAATGAAAAAATGAACACCCAATCACAATATTTTGTTAGCGCTTTCGTTTACTTCTCATAGGTAAACTTCATCAGACAAATTCAATTAAAAGTGCTTCACTTATATACACTTTTAAACAATGACATCACCAAATCACTTGAAGAATTTAAAGATACTATACATTTAAAGGTACTAATACATAAATATTCACTTAACAGTAATATTCTACTGATGGATATAATTTCATAATAAACCTAAGCATAAAATATATATATATATATATATATGTGTATATATAAAAAATATATAAAGTAAAATATGCATATATATATAAATCTCACATACAAATACAAACCCTGTGTAATATATATTTATTTCAAAAATGGGCAAATATAAACCCATTATCTCATAAGTACTTTCATTTTTAGAATACTGCCTATAGAAATAGAATCATGTGAAAATAAGAGGGGTGGACCTACTTCACTTAAATTAGAAGAAAAAGAACTTTTATGGCAGTTAAAATTGAATGCCATGGTCCATCCAGGTTTAAATGATTCTATTAGATATTACACAGGGTTTGTATTTGTATGTGAGATTTATATATATATATATATATATATATATATATATATATATATATATATATATATATATATATGCATATTTTACTTTATATATTTTTTATATATACACATATATATATATTTTTTATGCTTAGGTTTATTATGAAATTATATCCATCAATAGAATATTACTGTTAAGTGAATATTTATGTATTAGTACCTTTAAATGTATTGTATCTTTAAATTCTTCAAGTGATTTGGTGATGTCATTGTTTAAAAGTGTATATAAGTGAAGCACTTTTAATTGAATTTGTCTGATGAAGTTTACCTATGAGAAGTAAACGAAAGCGCTAACAAAATATTGTGATTGGGTGTTCATTTTTTCATTTTTTGTGTTTATTTTGGTTTAAAGTTGGAGAGTATTTTTTGATGTTTTGTAATGTGATAAGTGCTCTGTCTTATTCAAACTGTAATGACTATTATTCTTGTGAAACTATTGCTATGTATTTCAGTAATTGTTGCTTTGTTCCTATATTGATATTATAATGTGTGTTTGCGTTTTATAATTTTATAGTGATCATATCGGAGCTTTTCACCCCTGGCCTCTGCTGATAAAGAGCAGCTTGTCCAGCCAGACTTTCCTGGTAAACAAATGTAAAATAAATAATAAATAAATAAATAAATAAAGAATGCAAAATCGATGAAAACTTAGCACCTTATATTTGGGAAGTGTGTGTTTTGTACCTACAACATCTGACTACTTTCTAATAGTGAACTGTTGTTTTAGCCACCAGACAAATCAATGCATACTTTCCTGTTACAGTTGAGAGATTAATGCTCATTTTGGTACAACTGTATAATAATCCAATAAAGGTGTCTTTACTTTTAATGCTAAAATAACAGTACTGTTCGGATGCATACATACCATATGCTTCTCGCATCCATGCCAATCTAGCAACATGAGTTCACGTATTCAGTTCTCGGTCTGTGGGGGCTGCAGAAAAAACAGAACAGAGCTGAATATCATCATGAATACCAATCTTGACTATATCCAGCTTTCAGCTCTTGCAAGTAGTCTCTATAAGTAAGACTTGCACATCTGTGGGTTGCACCCAGTCCTACAGTCCTCAGTCCAACTGTCAAAAGTATCCCTCTTCTTCATCTCGAGGCCTCTGTAGTGATTCATACAATCTTCACCAGTACAAGGGATACTGATACCACTGGTCAGAGCCTGGGCCAGACTATTCCATGCCTCTGACTTGTAATCTGAGCCACAAAGGTCCCTCAGCAAAAGCCTTGGCCCATGTTTCTTCACTAGGAGTGCAACAAACACTTTGGACTCCTGGACACACCAACTTTGAGCATGGAATGTCAAAACCTATCCACGAATGCCTGCCATGCCTACCACAGATCAAGACCAATGTAGAATGATGTCTTGCCACCATCTGCAGGTATCAAGCATACTGGGAGTGTGCACTTTTTGGTTTTTCAACATTTGAAAGTGTTGCGCATTGTTTACCATCAAGCAAACATGGTGAGTGAGGCTGTGCACTGCCAGGAAATGTGTTTGCGTGAGGTCAATAGTATTAATTGAATGCATCTTGTGTGAGTTTCTGGCTTTCTGTGTCTTGTCTGTTAACTGGGTAATGCATTCATCCAGCTTGTGCTCTACCGCTCTACATACAAATGAGATGAGCATAGCCAAAGCCATTTGTGTTAAGCGGTGCATCGTGCAAACAGTGATCCCAAAAGAAAAAAATTAAAAAATGGAGAAATAGTTGAAATGAGGAAAATCAATCTATGACATACACAGTAGAAAATGTTAGTACACATGAGATATGACTACATAGGTCTGGATCCCAACTGTCACTCCAATGCACTGTCAAAAAACAGGATGGGGGACTTATCCATCTTTGCCACACAAACAGCTTTGTAGCAAAGAAATGAAGTAATTCCTCACATAACCAAGTGCAACCAAATGTACACTGATATCAAGGCATAACCATTTTTTTTTTAATTTATTATATTTAATATTTTTGGATGTAGTTCACTTAGTTATCACACAACCTGTTATGATTATTCATTGCAAATATACAGCTCTGTCTTACCTTTCTGTGTTTCTTGGTCATTCATCAGTTATCTGACCAGTAATCAGAAACATGCAATGTGCAAGCCAGTCTATATCATTTACCTTAAAATGTGTGAAAATATTAACTGGAACACTATGATATACAGTTGTCATCAAATGAAGGGCTGTTGGATGGCACAAACAAGCAGAGACTGTTGTTTTTTTTTTTTTTGGGGGGGGAGCAAAGAAGGGTTCCTGTTATGGCACATGCAAGGGTACACTGCTCTTCTGAGGGGAATGAACCCAGACTGAGCTACTGTTATGGCACAAACAAGGATATGTTGCTCTTGTTACTCTCCTTGTTTTGCATCCTGCCTGTTTGATCTTGTGAGGGTTGTGAAGTCGGAAACTCCAATGTGTCTCATTACTTTCTAACTTCTCTCTGTTATGATGTCCCCTTACAAACATACGGTGCTAAACTGAGGGCATGCAGTGATTATCAATACTTTGGGGAGGTATCACTGTCTGAATCTTTGTAGCCTGAGGCCTACTATTTGCTAATGTACACATACAAGTCAAATAACTCTCTTCTGTCACCTGTTATGTTAATTTGTGTACAAATCTCCCACTGTTTACTTGCTTACTGCATCAAGTGATGAAATACAAGGACATGCCATGATATTATTATACAAAACAGTACATGTTCCAGACTTACCTTGTAAATGCAGCAGTTACCACAGTGTTAGTTCAGGGCTGACTGTGATACAAACAATACACAGCCAATACATGGGGAAGTAAAGACTCTGGCTCTGAGATAAGGCCAGCAGAGGTCACAGAGTTCCTGTATTGTGTCCCTGTCCACCCTGTAACACTCAACAATGTCCATGTTGTGTACACCATGATACGTTAAATGTAGCCTGAAAATTCTTTTCTGACTCAGCCTAAGCCTATTGGCAGCAGCATTGCCGGCTGCCTGTGGCACATACAATTGGAGTTAAGCATCAGGTCCTAACATTTTATCTGTGTAGGATTTTGTGTCTGTACTCCACTACTTTTGAAATCCACAGGAAAAAAAAACAGCTTGGAGTCTGCATGGTTGCTTTACAACTTGTTGAATAGCTCCACCATATTGATTGATTAGCATGCAATTCAGCTGCTTATGCTGTAATTAACACCTTTGAAACACAGACTATGACAGATGCAATCCATTAATAATCTACTCCATTATAAAAAAGGCAAATCTGTAGCTAGCCAAACTGATGGTGAGGATGCTTGCTACATGTTTGCAGGAATTCACAAAAGCAAAATATTTCCAAAGACATCTTTACAGAGTACTGAACTCCAGGAGGTATGATCCCATTTTATTACCTCCATAATGCATATGCTGGAATATATTAATGAATAATGTGAAGCATAGACTTTTACACTGTTATCCGTATGCATTAATTGAAGTGTAGACAGTTTTATGTTTTTCAAGTGGGTACTACTGACTGCCTACCTTTACTATTTTATATGGTAACAGTTACTTTGTAGTTATGTGAGACTTATGTGTATTTTCATTCTGTTGTCTTTTAGGATACAAAATGTCAGTGAAGCTGAGAATAATATCATTGTTGATGTGCTCAGTCAACATGGTGCATTTCTGCTGGGAAGGGGTCAACCCAATATGCAAGAAAAGCTACAAGTATGGCAGCAGATTGTTGTCAACATCAATTCTGTGTGTGGCCACAGCTGGAAATATGAGCAGGTGTACCACAGGGCCACTGACATGATTACCTCTCCACAGAGGCATGCAGCTGCTGTTGCCTGAAACCAGCGGGTAACCAAGGAAGGGCCTGCTATAGAACCACCTCTCATCCCCAATGAAGATTTCCTGGCAAATATCCTCCAACAGGACAACTTACAGTAGAGTGGACCATGGCATGTCATTGACATGGGTGCCACTCCTTCTGAGTCCTAGGAAGAGTGTCCAGGTAGGCTTTAGGCTTTGTTATATGACCAGTTGAATACTGTAGTATAGTAAATCAATTGAAATAAAATTTACTTCTGTGTCACATGTCTTTTTTTTTTGGGGGGGGGGGTTGAAGATCGGTACAGTGATAAGCTCAGTTTGGACTTGTCAACTACGTTCTTGTTGAACATACAGACAATGCAGATATAGAGTAGTACATGTAGTACCCCCCTGTCTTACTGTTAAATGTGATGATATTGTCCTTACCTCTTGCTTAACTTACTTCAGGACCATCAGGAATCCAGCTATGTATGCCTCCTGCAGATGGTAAGCCAAATAAATTTATTTCAGCACTGCAGATCAATTTAAAGAACTATCATAATGTGTCATTTTAGGCCTGTTATGTGTATTGCTGTGCTGTCTGTGATAGTGGTAGCACTGTTGGTTGTTTAGCATATATTGCACCATAGTAGTACGGGTATTAATGTATGCCTGCGTTTCTTCCTTTTTATCACAGGTGATTATGACAGTGGGAGTGTGGGCCCTCTGCCACCTGATGTCAGTGTCTCATCAGACACCAATGATGATGGTGGTGAAAGTAAGGCACAGTCAGGGCGAGCAGAGGTTGAATCTGACACAGAGGTTGACATCCAGCCATCCCCTTCATTTTTACAGGACACAGCCAGTAGGCGTATGCCTTCCCAGTCCACTGAGCCCACAGATATTGGGCAGGTGGAGGGTGAGAACATTGAGCAGGGAAGTATGGATACTGCGGCATCAGTGCCTGCTGAGTCTGGCCATAGCCAAAGTGTTAGTGAAGTGCCATGTAGGAAAGTTGATAGGGGTCATCAAAGGGGGCCTGCTGTTCCTTCTCCACCTGGTCCAGGTGTCTTATCCCGTGTCACTCTACATATGTTTAGGGCCATCATGGAGGCACAGGCATGTTCAGAAAGGTACTCCAGACAAATGCCCAAGGTTGTGGATGTGACTCAGGTTGACATGTGTGTCTGCCTCTACCATGTCACCAAGTCATTGGATTGGATGAATGACACATTGGATCGAGGGGTATCTGTGATGGACTGAATGGTGTTTGGCATTGAACAATCAGTGTCTGTGATGCAATGTCTGCTGGGAGGGTAACTGCATCCTCATGGGCATAGGTAAGCCATAAAATTTGCTGATAGTCAATGTGGCTGTGCCTGATCACGCTGCCATAGTGGCAGCACTTCCACTGGTCCATCTGTGTGTGTGCTGTCCATGCCCAGACATGGCAGGCTATGGGGTTTTGGTACTGGGCATTTCTGTAAAGGGAGCACATCCAGTAGATCAGTCACATTCATCAAGTAGCAGTACTGCATCTGACCTTGGGTGTGGAGTTGCCAGTGCAACTCCTGGCAGAGCCAGTTTTCATGTTTGGGGGTGAAAATGATGAACTGCTAACTCTACCATGCATGGCTCACACCTGTCCAACATACCAACATGTAGAACTAGCACTGGGCTTGGCTATGTTCATGCAGACTCTCAAGCGCCACTTTCAGATCGAGGTAAACTCTACAGACACACACACAACAGTTATATGGTTCAGCCTTCCTGCTTCCCTTTCTTACACAAACTCACCAAACTTTTTTGTGAGCATTGGCCTCTTGCCCCCCCCCCCCCACACACACACACACACACACACACTCAATACCTTGTGCAAGTGATAATAACTGTGCCATATCCCTGTCTTCTTTCTTTTGGATTCAGGGATACAAAAGCTTTGTGTCTGATGCACAGGGTGCATAGCTACATTAGTGCTTAGTATATCTACATTTGTGTTGTTGAACTGATAATTGTACCTGTCACTTACATTTGCCTTGCCAAATTATACAGTGCATAGCATCACCATGCAGTACTTTCTAGTGTATTATCTTGAAAGGGTTATGAAGTCAGGAACTGCAATGTGTCTCATTACTTTCTAACTTTTTTCTTTAATGTATTCTAGTACATTTGTATGGTGCACATCATAAGACACACCATCACAGTCAGATCTCAGGATTTTATGACAGCACTGTAGTCAAATTCATCAGTACAGTAATACAGTATAATGCTCTTGTTTGCATGAACCTCACCAGACACATGCAGCAGCTAGACAGACGACAGGGCTTTCTCATCAAGATAACACAAGGCCTACTAACCATAACATGATGTATGTGGATAGATTAAAAGACATGTTACTGTCATCTGTCTTCTATCACATTAATTTGTAACTGTTTTTCTAAACCTTTTAGTTTTGGTTTAAGCACTTGAGTTTCAGGCCAGTTGTTTTACATTAAGAAGGTTTGTAGTCTACACTTTTTTAGGAGAAGATGGTAGCCTCTGCCCTTCTTAGCTGGGAAATGGCTGATTGAAGGCTTATTATTCCTCTTCTTCTAAATGTCTTTGCTCTGGTAAAAGCAGCATACCAGTTATTTTACATTAGGTAGGTTTGTGGTCTAGACTCTTTTGCCAGGAGAGGATAGCCTACACCCTTCTAAGTTAGGAATTGCTGGTTGAAGGCTTATTGTGTATGTTATTCTGAAAGTGTCTTAGTTCTGGTTTAAGCACTTGGGTTCCAGACCACTTATTTCACACTTGGAACATTTGTGATTGCAATTTCCTACACTTTTAAATTCTAGTACTTCTGCATTTTATAGCATAGGCTAGATTCAGGCTTGGTGAATCTAGACTGTTTGGTGTCATTTGAGAAATAAAACTAACCATCTTACAATAAGAAGCTCCCCCCTGCACCCTTGTGGCAGAAGTGTGCAGACAAGGACATATCTGAGCCATGGATTGCTGGAAAAAAGCTCAGTCTTGGCCATTCCCTTTGTTTACTTTTTTAAAAATCATTTAACTTCACTCATATTTCAGTGTCATGTTTGGGTGGGTTTGCACTCAGTTTACTGGAGCTGCTCAGAGACTGCACTGCTGCCCTGCCAGCAACTCACTTATGCATTATGAAGCATTAACAAAGTTTTCTACCCCTAGTCTTCCATAGAATAGCCACTTTTTGTTATTCTTACAGCATAACCTGGTCCATCTAGCCCACTTCCCACTAGTTTCTACAGTATAAACCTGCCATAATGGATGGACAGTTTCCCACCATCTCTCCAGCCAGCCTGGTTGACATGGGCAGCCTGAAGCAATTTAGCAATTGCCTCATGTATACTGACAACCAGTTGCTTCTAAAACAAACAAATACAACATGTAATGACTGTATCTATACTATGAATTTGGAATCAGTTCACTCACATAACAACAAATCAGATATCAAACAGGTTGCCAGCACACACACTTCGCCTCTTGCACATAACAAGCCACCAGCACCTAAACCCACATACACAGAGTTACTAGCTAGAATCCTACCTAAAGATCAGAAACCTCCCAAGTGCAAACCTACTGCACACAATGCAGACCCAAGAAATCCACTACACATAATAATACACACAACAGTGTCTCCGTCAATAAGCTCATAAGGCAAAACACCTCAAAACCAAATGTCTTGGTCATAGGCGACTCCATAGTGGGGCACACAGATGTCCCTCTCACAAGGCTGGACAAAAAGGTGACGGTCAGCTATCTGTCAGGTGCCAGGATCCATCAGATCACACACACACACTCAAGTCTCTCAACAATGAGTACCATTATGACTCTGTCATAGTTTACGTTGGAGTGAATGACTTGAGATGTACCTCATTGAACTATATGAAGAGCGACATGACTGAGCTCTCAGATTATGTGTCCCAGGATGATGCCTCAGTATAAACAAAAAATGAATGACTTCACTAATTGGCTTAGCTTCTGGTGTCAATCCAGGGGGATCCAGTATCTGTCAGCCTGGGAAGATATGGTGAACAGACCACACTGCTTTGCCAGAGATGGCTTTCACCTGTCACCTCTTGGCTTTTTGGTTACTGGCAAAGGTACTTGCTTCCCCCATAGTGCCTTTTTTAGGCAATGTCAAAACTAAACTCCCGATGTAAAAAAAATCTAATAGAAGCAAACTCAAAGTTATGCTGCTTAATGCAAGGAGACTAAATCAGAAACTGCACTCACTGAAAGCACTCCTTACCTTGGAAGATGCCCATGTCTGTGCAGTCACAGAGATATGACTCAAGGTCAAAGAGAGCTCCCCAGCCATGCAAGGCTATAATACCTTTCACACATTTAGACCTAAAAATGAACATGAAAGAAGCAAAGGCAGAGGTGTATACATCTTCATTAAAGACAAATACACCTGAATACTGGTCAAACAGTACGACTCCCTAGAGCTACTCCAAGTCTAACTAACTCTAGGTAAAACCCACTTCCATGTCATTGTTAGCTATTAGGTCCCCAATAATGAACCTCAATAACCATTCTGCCTACTCAGACCTACTTGAGTCAACACTATATAGCCAAACACCTTGGTCATGTGTGATTTCAATTATCCTTCCATCAACTGGGAGTCATATATGAGCACAAACATGCTCACCCTAAGGTTCTTAGACTTTGTTAATACAAATGCTGAACAGATATTCTGCAACCCCACAAAAGACTTGAATGTCCTAGACTTAGTACTTACCAATACAGGGGGTCTCTGCACTACCCCTGTGTGCTGCCCCCTCCGGGGTAAGGTCTCATCAGAATTCAGTCTTGTTCAAATTAACAATCCTACCTGCCCCCTGAGCAAAAAGGATGAAAAAATTCTCCAAAGCAAACTATAGCCTCCTAAGCAATGCCGTAAATAATTGCAACCCCCTGCTACCACTATCAAAAATGGCTGCTATACAGAGGTGTACACAAATGCCCTGTATAAACACCTATACAAATGTACAGACTTGACTGTACCCAAAAGGATCAAAACAAGGGCCTCAAAAAAAAACAAGCCACCCTGGTGAGCATCAAGCATAAATATGCTATACAACAAGTGGAAGAAACTGATATCTAAGCACAAAAAGGAACTGACTCAGTAGTGGAAGGATGCCCCCCACAGCTTGAACAAGCAAGTTATATATTTTGTAAAGTCCTCTAAGGCCAATCACAAAGGAAAACTGGCATCATTAGCTAAAGATAATCAGGAGGCATTCTTTAGCTACATCAAAAATCTAAAAGGGAAGGGCCAGCTTTGTGCCACACTAGTAGTGGATGGTACCACTCATACGGACCCTGAGGACATTGCTAACCTGTTACCAGACAGATTTGGGGAAACTTCACCACCTGTTCCCACCAGACATACCCCAGCGCATATCTGTCACCAGTCCTCTAGCTAGTATCTCAAAAAAGCAGGTCATAACCACACTCCCCATGGCCAAAAACACACCCTCTATGGGACTGGATAACATCACAAGCTGCCTACTAAATGGTCTAAAACAGGACCTAGTGTAACTATTTGGCACTCTCTTCAACCACAGTTTCAGTATCCGCTTTGTCCAAGCAGAGTGGAAAACAGCAACAGTAATTGTCTTGTACAAAAGAGATCCATCAACTGACCATGGGAACTATAGACCCATAAGCATAACCAGCCTTATCTGCAAGGCCATGGAGAGAATCATCATGGACCTTATCAACAAAGATGTAGATGACTTTCAACTCTTGACCCAACCCAATTTGGCTTCATTAAGGTTAGGTCATGCTTATTAAACCTGTGGACTTCTTTGAGAATGTCACTAAAGCCCTGGATGAAGGCAAAACAGTACATACATTCTATATTGACTTAGCCAAGACTTTTGTCACAATCTCCCACTTAGGCATCATTGGGAAACTCACACAGCTTCCGATGACGTATAAATTATACATGGGAAGTGATGCCAACAGAGTTTACAGTTATTTAGAAGAAAACTCAATTATGGCAGTAGAACAAAAAGGCAATAAAAGAAAGTCATATGGAACAAAGGATCATTTGTTGTTAAGTAAAGTCATAGTGGAGGACTGTAAAAAGGGGAAGTATAGCATGGATTGACTACAAGAAAGCATTTGATAGTATCCCACATTCATGGATAAAAAACACCCTACACTGATCTACTACATTACAGTGAACATGAAACAGTGGCAGACCACTTTGCAATTAAGCCATGATGAAGGACAGATTATTATTCTAGGGATAAAAATTCAAAGGGGGATATTCCAGGGTGATTCTCTGTCACTGCTGCTATCCATGGCTATAATTAGATTCCTAGAAAACAACAAAGTGTAAAAACTTCTCATCTTCTCTTTGTTGATGATTTAAACTGTATAGCTCATCAGGGGAGGAACAGAAAGTATAACTGCAAGTTGTCAAAACTTTTTCAGATGATCTAAGAATGTCATTTGGTCTTGATAAATGTGCAAAAGCAACCTTTAAAGCAGGAAAACTGTAGCACCAGGAAAACATCAGTTTGGGACAATAATGTGATACAAAAGAACTTGAGGAAGAAGGAGTGGATACATATTTGGGAATTGATGAAGGATCAACAATAAAACATGAACAAATGCAAATAAAACTTAGCCAGGAATACTTTAAAAGACTTACATTAATCCTGAAAACAGAGTTGACACCTAGGAACAAAATCCAAGCTATAAACCAACTTGTTCTTTCTGTCCTAACTTAAAGTTTTGGAGTGATTGACTGACCTCAAAATGTGTTGGATAGATTAAATAGGAAAACAAGAAGGATGTTTCATGCTTACCAAATGATTTATAAAAATCCGTGCATACTAAGATTATATATTACCCTCTCCGAAGGAGGGATGGGCCTCTTTGAAATTGATTACATGTATAGAGCTGCAACATGTGACCCCCAAGCATATCTGCTCACCTCACAAGACCCAAACGTAGTGAAAGTTTTGAAACATAAGGAGGATAAATCTAAGATGACTTCTCTGCTTAATCTAGTGGTATCAAGCAGGAATGGAAATCAAACCAGAAGTAGATAAAAATCAGACAGCAACTGAATGTTCCAAAAAACAAAGGAAAAAATATAAGGTGAAGAACCAGATGAGAAGGCAAGACATATGAAAATGCATAAATATAGTTGCAAGTATAGAAAACTTCTGGAAAAACTCATGTTGATCAGGAATAAATGCAAGAATGGTTAAGGAGAGGTAAATTCAGTCCAAGAGATGAAATGCTAATATTGGCAGCACAAAATAGTGGGCTACATACAGACAAATATAGGTTTTGTAAAACTGGACTGGAAACAGTCTCACACCTTGTTGCTGGTTGTGACATAATGGTAGAAGGACTGTATATTGAAAGGCATAATAATCTAGCAAGACTGTTGCACTGGGGATTGTGCAAACATTATGGTACTGAAGTGGCTGAAAAACACTGGAAACATGAGCCACAAAGCATCATAGAAAATTATGAAGTTTACATCACATGGGAATCACCCATTACCAACAGTTCAAAAGATAGATGCTAGAAACCAGATATAGTGGTCCATGAAAAGAAGACAAAAGTAGCATTGATCATTGAAATTGCCACACCCAGTGACTACAGTGTGTTGCATACGGAGAGACACAAAGTCATAAAATATCAGGATCTGCAGGCATAAATGAGAGCAATGTGGAAGAAAGATACTCAGACAGTTCTAATAGTAGTAGGAGCAACGGGTCTTATAAAAAAGAATCTACAGTCATATTTAGATATGTTACCAATACATGTAACTCCATACGAATTGCAGAAGGAGTCATTATTGGGCACATTGTGGGTGCTGTGAAGAGAACTTTTGGCTGACATCAAAGATTGAAACAATACTAACGTCTTGGACTTTAATTGTACTTTGACTTAGGAATGGGGTCAATTCCCATCATGCTATTAGAAACCCAAAAGATTTGGAGAAGTTAAACTGGGAATTAACTCATATGTCACTAGATGAGTATCCAACTGGTTCACCAACAGAATGCATGCAATCAAAGTTGGGGATTCCACCTCTACCAGCAGACCAGTTACCACTGGTGTACCAAAAGGATCTTTGCTGAGCCCCCTCCTGTTTAGAACCTATTTTTTAGAAGTTCAGGGGAAAATAGATGGCCTGTGTCTTGCCAAGTTCGCTGATGACTGCAAATCAGGTGCAATCATTGCATCCCTGAGCAATGCTGACATACTACAAAAAGGGTTTAAACAGACAAATGATTGGTGCCAAAGCCATGGACTTAAACTAAATGCAAAATAATGGATTATCATCCTTTTCAGCAAAAGTGAAGTCCCTTCAAATAGCAATTTTAATAGTACCCCCTGCAAGGCTCAAACCTGTGGCAAGAGATTTGGGAACACAGGTTGATAGCAACCTTAACTTTGATCACCATGTATCCACAGTGCCAAGGAAGGCCTTGTATGTTGCACATCTCATACGTAAGTGCATCACATCCAGAGCTAATCATGTTATAACTCCCCTGTACTCATCCCTCATCAGACCACTAATAGAGAACAATGCTCCCTTCTGTATGTACCTCACCAGACAACTGCTACAGCTGAAGAGACCTCAGAGGTTTCTCACCAAGAAAATTCATGGCCTGCAACACATGACCTACATGGACAGACTGAAGGACCTATCCCTGTGCTTTGTATCTTAAAGGCTGCTGACAGGCAACTTGTGCCTGACCTACAGAGCAGTCTCAGACCTGCCCTAATGGAAATGCTGCACATCCAAAATTCACATGTGACAAGATTCACTCACTCTAGGGATCTTAACCTAGCCTGTGACATTAACAGGACATGATTGAGAGACAGATATGCCACCCACTGATTGCCATTCCTCTGGTACAAACTTCCAATTCACATAAAACAGAGCTCCTCACTGACCCTATTTAAGCATAACTTTGACAATTGGATGGGAAATTGTAAATTAATCCTGCGGTTGTCACCTGTGTCCTTCTTGTTTAATTTCAGCCAGTGCTGATCGTAGACTTGCGCAGCAAATATAGACCATACAACTTGGTCAATAAGGGAAAAAGGGTATAACATAGCGAGGGCCACCAATAACCTATTAACCGCCTATGAACTTAAGAACCTAAGGTGATATCTGCCTAGGCCAGTGTTTGATCCTGCCCTGGTGGGATGACTGCATATGCAATAATCTGATATAGCCAGTGACATCAACATTGTGTGTTTAGCATATGGTGATAACAGTCTTCCACATGCTGGTGTAAAAGGCTCTGCAATGTCAAGTAACAGCTTTCACACACACACACACACACACACACACACACACACACACACACACACACACACACACACACACACACTTGACTTCAATGAGAATAAAATCCCTACCTATCTAAATACACAGATTACAGAACACAATACTTTATGTAAGCACCAGGGCACAAGTCTGAATTTTAATCATCTGCAGGTCAACTTATAGTAGATGACACCAGCAGGCCATGTGGGAGACAAGAGGTTGGGAGAACTGCATGAAATGGATATGTGGGCTTGTGCAAGGATCAAAAGACTAGCAAGTCATGCCATTGGAGAAGTAACTGTAGAATAGCATGTCTATTCTGCTGAGTAGTCTCACACACACACACACACACACACACACACACACACACACACACACACACACACACACACACACACACAAAGTTGAGTGCAGTGAGAACAGAACCCTTACTACCTAAGGTACACAGATTGCAGAACACAGCCCACTCAATTATGTATAAACCAGATAACTGCCCAGCTCTAAGGAACCTTGTCCAACCATATACAAACCTTATATCTCTCAGCTCTGCAGACAATGTGCTGCTCAAAGTTAACAAATCTTATAACTCGTATGGTGACTCCTTATACAGTTGCAAACTCTCTAAATACTGGAACTCCCTTCCTCAACATATACTAGCCATCAATACACATAATTTCAAGCAGGCCCTAAAACAATATTTCTTAACTCACTGGACATGCTCTTGTTCTCCTTCAGACTAACCTGTTTTTTTTCTACTCTATCCTCCTTATTCTGCTTCTCAACATGCTCTCATATCCTCCTTGTTAGGGATACCACTTTATCATTGGATCCTTCTAAACAAGAACAAGAAATGTGTGTAATCAATGATGGTTTTGTAACTGTTTTTTACTGTGTAATGATGTATCTTGCTTAAAACCTATAGTTGCAACTAATTGTATAAACATGTAACCATTTTTTCATGTTTCATTCTGCCTGCATAACTATATGTATGTATTGGAGCTTTTCTCTCTGGGTCTCTTCTGAAAACGGGCTATTTTTGCCCAGTCAGACATTTACCTGGTAAACAAATGTAAATAAATAAAAATAAATAAATAAATGCCACGGCACAAGTTTAACTTTTGAATTGCTGCAGGTCAACTTAGGGTGGATGACATCGGTAGTGCATGCTGGAGAGAAGAAGGTAGGAGGCCTGCCTGAAATGGATGTGTAGGCAGGTGGAAGGAACAAAATACTGGCAGGCCATGCCATTGGAGAAGTAACTGTAGGATAGCACATTTACTCTGCTGAGTAGAGAAAGACACACACATCAAGTTGACTGCAGTGAGAACAGAACCCCTACCTATCTAAGTGGACAGACTATAGAACACAGTAATCTATGCAAGCAACACAGCACAAGTCTGACTTTTACATTCCTGCAGGTCAACTCATAGTGGATGGCATCAGCTGTGCATGTTGGAGATAAGAAGGTGGGAGGCCTGCCTGAAATGGATGGGTAGGCAGGTGCAAGCATCAAAATACTGTCAATTTATGGGATTGGTGCAGTAACTGCAGGATACTCACTTGCTCTTGTGGCTAGAAACACACACACACACACACACACACACACACACACACACACACACACACACACACACACACACACATACAGATTTGACTGCAGTGAGAACAGAACCTCTACTTATCTAAGTACTCTAAGTATGCAAACTACAGACCTCAGTTTTTTATGCAAGAGCCATGGCAAAAGTCTGACTTTTACATGGCTGGGTATGTAGAAGCCTAGCTGAGTAAAAATACAAGTACCCTTATTGAGCATAGTTGGATATTTGAGTTTACCAGAGCAAGGTTGTCAGCGTCACCAACTGGCTCTGTCCATGAGGGAGCACACAACATTATAGATTATACTTTGTAGTGTGGTTGATATATGTTTAAAAAAATAGTGAGCCCCCAGGGTTATACTGCTTGGGGGGACAACACAGGTATGTATTGTGAATATATGACTTATATTTAGAATGTGCCCTGAATTTACAGTGTTTCCACATGTCGTTTTATGTCACACAATGGAAATGGGCAATAAACACCAATAAGAAAGCATCATATATACATTTCCATAGTCTAGTGAGCAGTGGAGTTGCACGATGGTTAACAAAGTGTATATGAATGTGAGTTACACCTGTTTTTGCGCATAGATAAGTGGTGCGCAAACACAAGCCACATTGCTAATGTCTGCCAAGCAGAATGCAACAGTGGCAAGCAATTACATGTACATGCAGTTGTGTATATGTTTTCACAAAAGTTAAAGCCATGCCAGTCAAGATGGTAGGAATACATTTACAGGACTATAGTATACAATATACGCACAATTATACATTTGATCATAAATGTAATAATACATAGATTACTTTATCAGCAAAAATAATACTATATGGAATATAGTGTGTTCGAACCCAGAATCATGTGTATGGCAGTCCTACACTTACACCTGTTGCCAAAAGAAGTTTGAGGAAACAGTTGTATGTGTTGCACTTCATTGCTGTAAACTTCAATTTTACAGCAGTAAAAGAAAGATTGCATACTCTGTACTAAAACCCACTACCAAGTGTACTCCAGGTTGGGTTTTCATGATGGCCAAGGGCATTAATTGAATGTATCTGGTTACTATTTTTGGCTATCTGGTTCCTAGGTGGTCTGCCGCACTTTGCACAAACCAGAAAAACACAGCCATTTCCCACTTCCACTGTTTGTGTTATGTGGCGCATGAAACAAAAACTGCAATTAAAAATGAGAAGAATAAGAAAAAAACCTAGTAATTGATACATTTAAGTAAAATAACTGTCTGCTGTCACATGTTAAGGTACTTCCTGTACAAATCCACCACTATTTACTTCATTACTGCACCAAGTCTAGATATACATGGATATGTCATAATATTATTAAAGAATACACTCCAGGTTCAGGACTTACCTTGCAAAAGTAGCTGTTGACACAATTTTATTTCAGCCCTAGAATTTCTTTGCCTCTACTCCCATGGTATTGAAGTATGCAGGAAAAACAGAATGTAGGCTACATGGATGCTTAATAGCTAATAATCAATAAGAAGAGGAAGAAGAAAAAAAAACAGAATGTAGGCTACATGGATGGTTAATAGCTAATAATTAATGTTAATAGCTTAATAGCTAAATAGCTGTAATATAACTGTTAGCAGCAAAACCAGCTCTTAGATAACACCAAAACTGGCAAACACTCCATACCCCTATATTAATCACTACTTCAATACCTAGTATCCTCGTAATACCCAGCCAACCTCTTCAATATAAGATTTGTCTATTATCTAGCTCCAAACTATTTATTCAAGTAAAAAGACTTTTTTTACTTAAATTAAATAATTATGTAGAGCAGCACACTCTAGATGCCATTAAACTACAAAAATACTTCCCGGTCCACCTAGCTCTTAGTGCTGCGACTGTAACTAACATACTTACTGATTGTTTTCTTCTATACACCACTGAAAGGTGCAGCCCTGCTCTGTTTGCCCTCGCTAACGCTCAGGCTCACTTCACCCCCCGTATTAACCATTCCCACCCACCCCCACTTCAATTACATTTATTCCAACATTAGCTCCATCTCCCACTTACTCTTACCCAATAGCTACTCACTACCACCCCTTTCACCTTAACCAGTAAATTACAGCCCTTTCACCTGAACCAATAATTTACAGCCTAAACAACCTTATCCACCTAACCTACTTAAATACAAAATGCCACATCTAAAATGTAGCTATATTCTACTCTCATTCAACTTTTGTTGGCTAATACTATTAACATATACCACCGCCTGTAATTCTACACCAATCTATCTATATCCAAAAACTGCCACATCGCCAGCCCAGAAAGGCAAACACCCACACAGTTTCTCAAACATATCTGCCAGCCTCATTAATACCAATACCCAATACTTTCTAAAATGATGAAACTCAACCACTCATTAAGATCTACCCCAAAACTAAGTCCTAATCTTCTGAAAACATCATTAGAAAACCACCACCAAAACTCTTCTTACCCCAATAACCTAAATCAATGTGGCAACATCCACTCCAACCCTGGACCCCCACAAAACTACACTGCACTCCAGACTACAGCCCCCAAACAGATGATGCTAGTCACCTTAAACATATGCAGTTTATGCAAATTAACAGAATTTCAGGCATGGTTAACACAGTACTCCCAGTTATTGAAACCTGGCTAAAGCCACATATCAAAGACACAGAATTCCTCCCACCTGCTATAATATAATAAGAAAAGACAGAACCAAGAAAAAAGCAGGAGGTATTGCCATAATCTATTCCAGAAAATATACTATCCTTCCATACCCCAATATATATTCCCACCTTTGGCAATGCAGAAATTCTCATTGCATTACTTAAACTCAGTAACCAAAAAAACTTTGTATCATAACAGCCTATATTCCCCCAGGCCAAAATATCCCAGTACTAGAAGACATTCTCTCTTGGGTATCCAAAAATATCTCCAATGAAACAGGCATCATGGGAGATGTCAATATCAATTGGCTAAACCTTTCCTCAGACTCAACAGCAAATATTCACATTCATGGTTTTACACAGCTTGGTTAACCAAATCAACTAAACAAATATTATCAACTAGAGGCAGGGCATGGGAAGATTGGCAAAGAAGTAAAACATATACAAACTGGAAAAAATACAGGCAACTACGTAATAGAGCTAAAAAAAAATGAATTAATCCTGATAAGAAAAATTACTTTTCTCAGCAACTAACTAGCCATAAGAACAACCATAAAACATTTGGGAAAACTATTAAAACAATACTTTCCCGTGGATCCACACAAAACCCTACCCCAAATGCAAATAAGACACCATACAAAATAGCTAACATGTTCAATCCCAACTTCATAAATAGCATCACTTCACTGATCACAAGCCTTAACCAGTCTATAACTCTCAACACTCTCAAAACCTCACCCACCTCCAACCAATGTCCAACAATTCCTCCTCTCTCTTTTCAACCTGTTCCCACTTCACTAATTCATAAACTTTTCTTCAAACTTAAACCATGCTCATGTTCCTCAGACAACCTTCCACCAGGATACTTACAACTTGCTGCAGACTCTATCGCCTTTACAATTAGCATCCTTGTTGACCAATCTATCTCTGAATGCCACACCCCAACCCTTTGGAAAAAAAAATCTATCATAACCCCTTTACACAAAGGAGAGAAATCCACTGAATTTACAAACCATAGACCCATCTCCATCCTCTCACCACTTTCCATACTACTCAAAAAATGTATACATATTCAATTACTTAACCACCTCACTCATTATAATCTACTTACACCCACCCAGCATGGCTTCAGGCCATCTCACAGTACCACAACAGCTCTCATGTCTTTCACAGACCTGGTTAATAAATCTAAGGATTCCAACCTACACACATCCATTTTACTGTTAGTCCTCTCAAAGCCCTTTGACACAATCTCACACAAAAAAACTACTCCAGCAACTGGCAGCAGTAGCTTGCTCACCAACCTCCACACAATGGTTTAGTAGTTACTTAACCAATAGACAACAGTGTGTAAAATTGTTAGGCTGCCTATCACAATACCAAACCAATAAAACAGGAGTTCCACAGGGGTCCCCTCTTTAATATATTCATTAATAACCTTCACACAACCTGTCATCATAACATTTTAATTCAATACACTGATGATTTAACTATTATCACCTCCTCTGACAATATCGCTGGTCTAATGAAAAAAACACAGACCACATTTACCTCCATAGAGTCATGGCTATATAAAGCACAATTATGGCTTCATCTTAACAGAACCAAACTGTTACTTTTTTCTCCCAAAACCAACATACCAGGCTTCAAAATATACTCCCATAACAATACCGAGATTGAAATTGTTAATAATGCCAAATTTTTAGGCGTCACCATAGATAACAAGCTCTCATATGACCAACACACCATTAATGCCATAAAAATAGACTAGAAACTCTTTACAGACAACAACACTTCCTGGACCCAAGCTCTACAAAAACTGTGGCAAATACCTACCTTATCCTCTCCCTTTTCTACGGTGCTCCCAGATTCACTAACATGCATGCTTCTCTCAAATCTAAACTTCAGTCTTGTTACTATAAAATTGCAAAATCTGCCACTAATTCACCCTACCGTACCCATCACTGCAACTCTCTCAAGGAACTAAACCGGTTGGAATTCGCCAATTATCTCAACTACCTACAACTAACTACAGCACATAAACTAATATATAAGCCTGATAGCTGTCCAGTCTTAAAAGGTATCCTCCACACCTACTGTCCCACTAGAAATCTTCACTCAAATAATAAGCTACTTACAGATGTATACAAACCTAAAAAAAGAGCTGACAAGTGTCTCTAGTCTTATGCCATAGCTAAACTCTGGAACAATCTCCCAAATAACATTACCAGAATTGAACAGCCAAAAAATTTCAAGCTCACTCTAAAGAACTACCTCTACAACTCTTGGACCTGTCCTTTTCAAACTTAACACTCACCCCAACACCACCTCTTCCCACCAGTTCATCACTACCTTTCCTTAAACATCCCACCAACCTTCCTACTTCAACTCCCAGCTCTCTAAACACCACATACTAACACATATACCCTTCCTTCTATCTATTGCACTTTACTCAAACCTCTCCATCTCTTCTAATATTATTCCTATAAAGTATTTAATCCATTTCCCCACTAATCCCTACCAGACATTCTGTCTTAACCACTTCTTTGTGTAATACATACTTGTAAGATATATACCCTTTAAACTGATGCATTGAAATATTGTTTTCTCTAAACTATCTGATTGTAGCTTGAAGCAATGTTATGATCTTTCTTGTATCTAATGTATTGTATCATTATATTGTATTATCTGTTAATGCTTGTACTGCAGCTTTTCTCCTTGAGCCTCCGCTGAAAATGGGTCCCTTAACCCAGTCAGACTTTCCCGGTTACCAAATGTCAATAAATAAATAAATACATTTATAACTTGTTGAAAAGCTCCACCATACTGAAAATCACCTACTTATGCTGTAATTAGCACCTATGAAAAACATCTGCTGCTTTACTGAATATATCAACTCTGTTGGTGCTCTTTAGTGCGTGATGCGTACCTATGCACTGAAAAAAGATAACAACAGCTGATTTTGTTATTACTTTTCTCCATACTTGTGATATCTCACAAACATGCAGCTCAAAAATTGAAGGACAGGTTGCAGAACCCAGGACCTTCTATACTCTAGCCTACACATACACATGCTGCCACAGGAATAGTTATGTGACATGCATCGAGAAACCTGGCATTCATTCCTCCATTTCCCATGGTTGCTCTAAGCACTGCATCATGCAAACAATGACAAAATTAAAAAGAAATTTTGACTTAAAGCAGACAGAGATGATATGTTTTAACAGAGGATGAACCAGAACTTGTGAATTGTGCACTGCTTACATGCACTTTTACACTTCACAGACCTACCTGTACACTTCTGTAAGTGTAACCTGACACACACCCCTGATATTATCATTCACTGTTGCCATGCATTCAACACAAACACTGTGAAAGTGCCTACATGAAGTGAACATCCCTACATATTTACAATTTTTTGGAATTCAGCAGTTCTAATGAGCTTTGACCTCAGATGCGTCTTCACCGTGCTGACAACCCTGAATTTGCAGGGCTGGTAACCGCTGAGTTATTGTGGATGCTGCACATATGAGGGTTGAATCATCTGTGTATTGTATGATAGATGCTTGATTGGAGGCAGTATTAAGATCATTTATGACTATGCTGAAGAGGAGAGGGCCCTAGGATTGAACCCTAAGGGACTCCAAATGTAACAGGAAGGAGTGGGGATAGCTCTTGCTTCTATTTCACATTTTGCTGGCAGCTAGATAGATAACTTTGAAACCAGTTAACAGCATCAGGGTTGATATTAAGATTTTTCATATTGGACAGTAACTTAGGATGGGAAACTGTATGAATGCTTTAAACATGTCCAAAAAAGACCGAAGACACTACTTTGCCATCATCTCTGAATTTATTTATTATTATTAGTGAAACTTAGAAGAGCTGCAGTAGTGCTATGATGTGGTCAGAATCCATGATGCGACAATGAGAGGAGATTATTGTTTAGAAGGTGTTTAAGAAGTTAAAAGTGGATACATCTTTCCAGAATTTTAGAAAGTGGTGAAAGTATTGCAATGGGCCAGTAGATTGTTAGTTCTGTTGGATTACCTCCTTTGTGTAATGCTGTAATATATGCAATTTTCCGAATAGCTGAAACATACTATTCTGTTACAGAGCAGTTTATAAGTATTGACACAGGGAAGGCAATAACATCTGCTGTTAAGTTTAGATATTATGCTTGCAGGTTATCTGCTGCCAGTGAAATGGGTTTCAACTTCATTAATAGTTTTGCAATAGTTTGTTTTGGGACTGTCTGAAATGAGAATGCATCTACAATATTGCTTGGATTGTTGGGTGTTGGCATTGTGGGAAACTTACTAGTCTTAGTCAGTGCTAAAACACTTTCAGTGAGGAATATGTTAAATCGTTCAGCAATATTGTTTATCAGGTAAGTTGGGGGGAGTTGATTTGGCCAGGTTGAAGTATGTTATTGATTGTGTTCCAGAATTTTTGTGGATTCACTCTGTATTTCCATTGTAAATTATTATAGTAGTGTTGTTTATCTAGTTTAATTTGGTGTTTGGCACTGTTTCGAAGTTGCTGGTAAATTAAACGGTTTTGGAGGGATTTATTTTTAGCCCAAGTTTGCCAGGCTTTGTCCCTTTGTTTTAGGAGGGTACAAGTCTCATGGGTTAACCATGGTGTGTAGTTGGCTTTGACATGAAGTGTTCTTGGAGGTGCAAGTCCATTTAGAATAGTAAGGAAGGTGTCATTGAAGTGTTGCACAGCAGCCTCTAAGGGGAGTTGCTTAAGAGGAGCCCAGTCTATTTTTTCAAGAATATTAAGTAGAATCTGTAAGTTAAGATTTTTGTTATTACGCATTTGGTGGAAATTGATTATTTAGTAAGGTTACTGTGATTTCTCACTTAGTAAGTTCCAAAGTGGTCACTTAAGTGATCTGGGAGACACCCTGCTATTTGGTAATACTGGGGTTTATTAGTTAAGAACCAGTCCAAAATATATTGTTTATCTGTTTTCTTGTCAATTCTAGTTGGGTGAGAAATCATTTGAGTGAAACCAGGAGGCTTAGGTAGTTATGAGGATTGTCAGAGTTAGACGCAATCTAGTCTGTGTTAAGGTCTCCTGCAATAATGGTTTCCTGTAATATGGCTTTTGTGATATTTTGGAGAATGATTTCAATTGTACTGGAATTGTTTCCTGGAGATGTAGACAATATATGTATATATATATATATATATATATATATATATATATATATATATTTATATGTTTGTTCTGATTTAGTTGTAGTCTGGTTATGAGTAGCTCTACATTATTAATGTTAGTTATATATGTTTACAGGTTGTAAGTTGAGTGTGTTCTTAAAGAGAATTGTTACATCACCTCCCTTCTTTTCTATTTTATCAGCTCTTAGGATATTGTAACCAGGTGGGGTTATTTCTGTGTCTGGTATATGTGGTTTCAACCAGGTTTCATTAAGGATGGTAATATCTGGGTTGTAAAGGGAGAGAGTTACATGGAGTTTATGTATTTTATTCAGCATACTTCTAAGATTTAGGTTTAGTAGTAGTATTTATAAAACAACAAATGGCCAGTGAGACTAAATGAGCAACTGTGGTATGTGCATCTGTAGGGGTTCTCCAGGTGAACTAGTTTTGTGTGTGTGCATGACCACAGCCAAGCTCTGTGGTCACTCTATGTCTTGGTCTGTCAGACAGATGTGATCCATGCATGGTAGAGGTGGCAGTTCATCACTGGCAGCCCTGACCAGAAGAACTGGCTCTGACAGGAGTTGCACTAGCACATTGAAGTCCAAGACATGGTCAGATGCAGTGCTGCTACTTGAATGTGACTGATGTTTGCTGAACTAGCTCCCTTCATGAGGACACCCACAACCACAACCCCCATGGTGTGCCAAGTCTGTGTGTGGACAGCACACTCACTGATGGAGCACTAGAAGTACTGGCTCTATGTGAGAGTGATCAGACACGGCCACATTATCTGACAGCAGATGATGGGGCTGACCTATGCCGATGAGGATGCTGTTCCCCTCCCAGCAGACATTCCATCCCAGACATTGCCTGTTCCATAACAGACACCCCTTGTTTCCACATCTCATTCATCCACTGCTGTCAACACTGTGGACCCAGTCACACAAGGCAGACTGTGCCACAGTACTATGAGACATGCACTGTGTAACCCATTCTATATGATTGTCCTTAATTAAAATGTGTGAGGATATGAATTGAAAATCATATAATATGCAACTCTCAAGAAATGACGTCCAGCTTGGATATTAAGGGACATGACCTGTGAATTGTGTGCTGCTTACTTACATTTCCAACCTTACATGTAGCACTTTCTAGATCTCAGATGACACACCTCATGGAAGTAAGGCAGCCTACAGTGCTGTTGTGATTCTCCTCCCCCAAGCAGTAATCATTCACAGCTGCACTCCATTAATAATGCACACCATATAAAAAGGCAACCTTGTAGCTAGGCAAGCTGGTTTTAGTTCTATATGTTTGGAACATTGAGAACAAGCATTTTCTTCATGATATCTCTACAGAGGAGTACTCATTCTCACAAGGTATGTTTCCATTTTGTCACCTGCATACTGCATATGCTGGAATGAATTTAACAATAATGTGAAACACAGACTTTTACACTGTTATTTGTATGTATCACTTAGAAGTGTACTGAAGTCATGACCATGTCTGTCCAGCCATTTCAGAGGTAGACACGACTGGACGACATTAAAATAAATGGAAATGATTGCTATGTGAGAAATATGCAGAAATTATTCAGGAACAGGTCCTTTGATAGCACTTGTAGCATTTCAAAGATGTTTTGTTAGCCAAAAGGATCATTTACCTGGTTTTATGGGGGTGGGTGCTAAGGTGAGTTACTGCAATGGCACATACAAGGATATGTTGCTCTTGTTACTCTCCTTGTTTTGCATCCTGCATGTTGTTAGTATTTCCCATCTCTAGACTGTATTATGTTATACCAGTGGATAATACTGACAGGCTATTCTGTTGTATCAGTAAACAATATTTTGTAGTTATGTGATACTTATGTGTATTATATGTCTTGTTTTCCGTTAAGTCATCTACAATCATGGTATCAAGACATGTGAATCCACATCTAAGACCCTTTATAGATGCCAAAAACAATATAATAATTGATGGTTTTTGGCATGGCAACATGGTGCTTCCTCCTGCAAAGGGGAAGACAAGATAAGGGCCATAGGCTCATAATATGGCAACAAATTATTGCCAATGTGAATGCTGTGGGCAGCCATGGCAGAACCTATGAACAGGTGCTCCACAGGGCTACAGATATAATCACTGCTGCAAGAAAGAGAGCAGCTGCAGTAGGCCATGACCTTTTGGTTACAGGTACAGGCCCTGCTAGGGAACCACCACTGACCTCCAATAAGCAGTCCCTACCAGACTTAAGGGCTATACAAAGCTCACAGGAGACTGAAGTGCACCATGTGCTGGATGTGGGAGCCAGTGTGTCAGACATACCAACCACATCCCAAAAGGAACTTCAAGGTAGGCCTTGTTATCTGAACTGCTGACTACTGTTGTATATTTAATTAATTTAAATGAATAAATTAATTCTGTCACATGTATTTATTTGGTTGGGGGATTGAAGATTGTTACTGTTACATTCTGCTACTGTCGCTACATTCCTTCAATCTGGAAAATCTCACATATTATTCCCCTACATAAAGGTGGTAACTCAATAGAGCTTTCTAATTACCAACCCATAGCCCTTCTCTCCCCCTTGCTCAAATCATGGAAAAATGTATCCAAAAACAGCTACTTAATCACCTGTTAAATAACGATCTCTTATCCAACTGTCAGCATGGTTTCAGACCCTTTCATAGCACCACTTCTGCCCTCCTTTCCTTCACTGACTGCATCAACAAAAATCGGAACAATGATATCCTCACCTCTGCTCTCTTCATCGACCTATCCAAAGCCTTCGATATGGTCAATCACCCAATTCTAATAAATTTACTGAAGACATTAGCCCTAGACTCTAGTGCCATAAATTGGTTCCACTCCTACCTTCATAATAGACAACAGGCAGTACTCTGGCATAATAACTTATCCAACCACCTCCCCATTTCCCTAGGAGTTCCCCAAGGCTCTATTCTTGGTCCCCTTCTGTTTTCTATTTTTATTAATGACCTGCAAACTCGCATTCCCTTAGCTACCTGTATACAATACACTGACAATTCTACTCTGATCTGTTTTGCCTGATCTGCCTCTGAACTACACTCTGTCACCCAGCAGACTTTTCAAACCCATGAAACATGGTTCCTTAAATGATGTCTAATCTTAAACCCTAAAAAACAAATTGTTACTTTTCTCTCCCACCCGCTAATCCCCTCCTCTCAACTTCTCTGTCCTGTCTAATAATGGCACCAGCATGTCTCCAGACTTCTCCACCAAGCTCCTTGGAATTGAAATGGATAACAACCTATCCTTTGATTCTCACATAAATAACACTATAAAACTAGTCAACAGAAAACTAGGCTCCCTATATAGAATCAAACCATTCCTTACTCCACTGGCCAGAACCTCCATTGCCCACTCCCATCTGGTTTCAACCCTCCTTTATACCTCTCCTATTTATACTAACCTGTCCAAAACTAACCTCAATAAACTGTCTGATGCCTATAACAGTATCGCCAGATTTGCCTCTGGTTCTACTTTTAGAACTCATCATTGCAAAAACTTAAAGGAATTAGGATGGCTAGAATTGCAAAATCTAATCTTGTTTCATCAACTCTCCTTAGCCCAAAATATCCTGTATAAACCCACTAATACCCCTATACTCACTTCCCTTATAACTCCTTACTGCAACCTCAAAAGCCTACGTTCCTCTAACAAACTTCTCATAGCAACTTGTAAATCCAACAACTTGGCAGGTAACTTCTTGTTCTCTAACACTATTGGAAAATCCTGGAACTCTCTTCCTGACAATCTCTCTTCCATCTCCTCTCCTCACTGCTTTAAAACCCAGCTCAAAACTTTCCTTAGAACTTGCTGGCTCTGCCCCTGCATAAACCCTGACTAACATTTCCTTCTATTTCTAGTACTTCCACCTTTCCTGCTTACTAATTTTAGTCCACAACTAAATTGTCTGTTAGTACGTATTTTAAGTCCTAACAATTGCACCTGAAAGAACTTGCTACTGTAAATGCTCATTAACTAAGTGTAATTTCTGTAATTTCTGTTTATCAATGAATGTATTTGGAGCTTTTCTCCCTGGGCCTCTACTGAAAATGTACTCAAATCCAGTTGGACCAGCCCGGTCAACAAATGTAAAATAAAAATAAAATAAAATACTGTTATAATCTTAGCTTCAAGTTTTCAGCCACATTTTTGTTTACAGTTTGTTTACTGCAGCTATACAGGGGCAAATGTATTACCCCCTGTGTTACAGTTGATTGTGGTGTTGTTGCCCTTACCTCTTGCTTAAGTTCTTTCAGGACCATTAGGCCTCCAGAAAAGCTTACCTTCTGCAGTTGGCAAGCCAAATAGTTTGATGTCAGTACTGCTGATCAATTTAAACAAATATTGCAGTGTGTGTTTGATCTCAGGAGTGTTGTATATATTGCTGGAGTGTTTGTAGTAGTGGAATCATCGTTACTTTGTTAGCGCATATTGTACTAAAGTAGTGCCAGTATTAATGCATTCCTGTGTGTCTTGTTTTTTACCACAGGTGATTCTCACAGTGGAACTGTGGGCTCTGTGCCACCTGATGTCAGTGTAGCAGCAGAGTCTGATGATGCTGGTTGCAAAACTGAGGCACAGTCAGGGGATGCAGAGGGTGAATATGACACAGAGGGTGACATACAGCCATCTCTTGCGTTTACATTGGACACAGCCAGAATGTCTACGCCTACTCAGTCCACTGAGCTCACAGATCTTGGACAGGTGGAGGGTGAAAACATTGATCAGGGAAGTGTGGCAACTGTGTATCTCAGTGCCTGTTGAGTTTGGCTGTAGCCAAAGTGTGACTAAGGTACCATGCAGGAGGATTTAAAGAGGGGCTCGTAGGGGTCCTGTTATCCCTCCTCCACCTGTTGCAGGTGTCTCTTCCCATGCCACTCAACATATGTTTAGGGACATCATGAAGACACAGGCACATTCCCATAGGTGCTCCAGACAAATGCTCAGGGTTGTGGATGTGGCACAGTCTGACATGCATGACTGCCTCCACTGTGTTGCCAATTCACTGGATTAGATGAATGACACACTGGAATGAGGGATGTCTGTGATGGACTGAGGGGTGTTTGTCATGGAACAATTAGTGTCTGTGATGGAATAACTGCTGGGAGGGAAACTGCATTCTCATGGGAGTAGGTCAGCCACATCATCTGCTGTCAGCCAACATGGCCATGCCCAGTCATGCTCTCATAGTAGCAGTACTTCCACTGCTCCATCAGTGAGTGTGCTGTCCACACCCAGATGTGGCAGGCCATGTGGTCATGGTCCTGGGCATCCCTCTGAAGGCAGCTCGTCCAACAGGCCTCAGTTATGTTCAGGCAGCAGCACTGCATCTGACCATGGGCATGAACATGCCAGCGCAACTCCTGTCAGAGTCACTTCTTGTGGTCAGGGACAACAACAATGAACTGCCACCCCTACCATGCATGGCTCATACTTGTCCAACACAACAAAATGTAGAGCTAGCACTCAGCTTGGCTGTGTTCATCCACACACTTACACACCAATTTCACCTGAAGGACTCCTTGCAGACACACACACAACAGTTATTCATTTTCTCTTTCTGACCATTTGTTGTTTTGTCCAAATGTCTGTCTTTTTACTCACACATGCTCACTGACCTTTTGTGTCAGCCTAGGCTTCATTCTCTTCCACACAACATCCTATGCAACTGATGATAACTGTGCCATATCCCTGTGTTCTACCTTTCTGATTCAGGTATACAAAATCTGTGTCTGATGTTCAGGGTGCATAGCTAACTTAGTGCTTATTACCATCCACAGTACCAGTAGGCTTTCTCTAACTCTCAATGACTACCTAACCTACTATGTCGAATAACATTATGTTGAATATTTCCAGCTTTCTGTCTTCCAGTACATGAATGTTTCTTTCTCATTGCTCAGTGTATAAGACAGTCCACTATCTATATTGTATCACTACTTACAGTACCAGTATACTTTCCCAATCTCTCAAAGTGTACCTAAATTACATATGTTATACTACTATGTATAGTACCAGTGTGTATTTCTCAACTCTCAAATAGTACCTAAATTACTATGGTCAGTAACTATATGTTTCTGTATTTTACATACTGTATATTTTCAATAACGTGTATCTTGCAAAAATGTTGATACTGTATGAATTTTGCCTGGAGCTTTTCTCCCCGGGCCTCCACTGAAAATGGGCTCTTCTTGGCCCAGTGGACTTCCCTGGTCATCAAACTGAAATAAATAAATAAATTATATCTGCATCTGTGTTGGAGAACTGTTTATTGTACCTGTGACATATACTGGCCTTGGAAATGTAGAGAGTTGACAGCATCCAAATGTCACAAACTTATAGTGAATGCTGTTGTAAGGGTTGTGAATTCAGACACCACAATGTGTATCATATCTTTGTAACTTCTTTCTGTAATGACCAGCACACACCACACTGTTCAAGTAAGGATAACTGTGCCATATCCCTGTTTTCTATGTTTTGGATTCAGGGAGACAGAAGCTTGGTGTGTGATGTTCATGGTGCATAGTTAACTTACTGCTTAGTATATCTGCATTTGTGGTGTTTAACTGGTCATTGTACCTTTAACTTATATTGGCCTTGGAAAGTTTGACTGTTGATAGCATCAATATGTCAAAACTTTATCTCTTGTGAGGGTTGTGAAGTAAGAAACTACAATGTGTATTATTACTTTCTAACATATCTCTTACTGGATTTTCAAATTCAAATGTATGGTGCACATCACAGGTCACACCGTGATATTCAGAGCTTAGGACTGTATGACAAAACAACATTTGCTTTTCTCTTTCTTTAGTTTTCATCATTTAAATTTTTTTGGCCACTGCTTGTGCAATGCTCTGTGTACAGCAAACACTGAAAACAGAGAACCCAGACCAAAAAAACAGTAAAACAGGGGATGTCAAGTAATTAGTCAGTCGGCAGTGAATTGTTCTCTGCCTCCAGTGTTTGTGCTATGTGGTGCATCACTCATGCAGTGGTCAAAAAAAAATAAATGAATAAAACTGAAGAAAGGGAAAAGTAAATGTTGTGCTGTCATACAATCTTTGAGCTGTATCAGTGCTATCAGTGTCATAGCTCTCAACCTTCCATCTACAAAATGAGGAATAGTAACCCTCATAATGTGGAACAAATGGGAAAACATTGGAAAATATAGTAATGGCTTACTAACATCTGAAACTAGGAAGGTTATATGATAGTTAAAATGTGCTGGTTTTACTTATATAGAATATCTTTTAATAAATTAATGTGATTCATTTCTATTTACCCTGGATACCAGTACATTGGATGTGTTACAGACCCTTTCAATGTGGAACTTTGTGCAACATGAACTTTTTAAGACCCCAAATGAGGTACACTCCTTGTAATGAAGTACAATTAACAGGTATGATATGTGTAGTCCTGGTGGTCATTGTGGCATTTCACACAAATTCATGCACTGCAGCTGCTTGGACTTAACACGGAATTGCTATTCGTATTCACTTGCAAGCTTTCACGGCCAGCAACCTTATATGGAAATGCTATCCATATTCACCTAAGAGGTTTCTTGGCCAGCAACACTGCTGCAAGCTGCAATACCTTGCTTAGGTATGCCACACCTCATTGATATGCTTTGTGCGATGTTGTGCAATAAGCAACATCATGTCCAGTGTAACTCTCCATGTAGGCTCTGCGCAAAGCCTACATATGGTTTATTGAATCCTAGGGTTACATTTGTTACTAAAATGAAGTGTTTAAATGTAGTATCTGTTTTTTGTCTGTGTCCACGAACTCCATTCAGAACCTCCGACTAGTGTCTGGCATGCGCAGTTGGTGTTTCATGGTTTCTAGTTTTGGCAATGTCAACGTTCATTGTTTTGAAGTTACAATCTTCTCGTCTTGATCATTTCAATTTAAGTCTTATGTTCTTTTGATAAAGTAATAGGAATCCGGTTCAACACGTGCAACACTTTAGTGACTGTATTATGTATGCCATGCATAATACACTTTAGTGACTGTATTGTGCATGGCATACTTACCTAGCATTTGCTTCTGAGTCTGTTGTTATCATTTGCTGTCAAACATTACTTGGTGCTAGGACCAGCAATGCATGTGTGGGTTGCATATTATCAGGTGTCAAGAGTGGCAACATCTCTTTGTGCTGTGCACATGGGATACTTCTAAATTAAGAGAAATGTTCACAAAAGGAGATTGTGAGGCTACCGTTTAGCCACACTCCTATATAACATCCCCCTAAACCTTTATAACATGGATGGCTCCCCAGTATTAAAACAATCTAAATGAAAAATAGTATCCTGCCCCTACTTTTCCAGGCTGACCTTGTAGTACTTGGAAAACCAGTACTTGCTTAATTAACTGGTTACCAGTTTAAAATGATCAATAAGCAATATTTATCTGCTGTTAGTATTCCATTCCCTTCATTCTTTTCATCATTTACTGATAGGCTATTTTATTGACAGGAAAAGATACACATCTTCATAATCTGTGAGTAAAATGCAAGTGAAGGATAGTGCTGTGATATGCATTTTCATAGAGAGTCGAGATAAATTTTCATCATGGTATCTAAATTCACCTCATGAACTATGTTACTGCTATTGCATAGCTCTGGTGCAAGGGGTGAGTTTTAACAACAAAGTCCTTTTTGAGCAGTAGAAGAGAAGAGAGTAGCAAAGTTTCATGGAGTGTTGCTCTATCATCATTTGGCTAAAAAAGTGGGCTTAGTCTAATGAGGCCTCACTAAGTTAAGAGCGTGCTCTTATTTTATTAAGTGCTTATTCCTAACAACAAGCTCTGAAGATAGATTTTTTGCTTCACTTATAACTGTTTAACCTGTTTACAACTGCGGTACACTGGAGTGTGTCTTAGCAATTGACTGCCATTAGGCAGAAAACCAGTCCTAGGCAGGATATATGTTCGTTGCACAAACACGTACGCGTGCACACACACACACACACACACACACACACACACACACACACACACACACACACACACACACACACACACACACACACAGACACAGACACACACACCATTACAATCAGTTTAAGCCAATAACAATTCACCTGTTGGCATGTCTTTAGAATAACGCATTGCATGTTTACCTAATGATTGCTACTGGTACAGTTGAGCAGGTCCATTAAAAACTGAGATTCTGCACAGTACCTTGGAAAAATTCAGTCCACAACAGACATGCTTAAAGATATGCTGGTATGCTTTTTAATGTTTGCCTTATCAGATACAAAAAAAAGAATAATCTGCAATCTAAAGACAGGTGTCAGAGTTATGATAATGTATTTTGGTTAATATCCACTCCAATTACCTGGTTTTACTGTAATAAGGGATGGTTTGTAAAAAATCCATTTCTTCAAACCATCCCAGGAATGCAATTAGTTCTACATTACAGACGCAAATAGGAACATCATTTGCAAGCCAATGGACAGCTGTGAAAAATGACATACATTTCAAAAGGTATTATGTTATGTTAAGTATGTTGCTAACTTAATTACTATTGTTAGCTTTAAGAAACCATATTCGCAAATGTGCATTCATAATTCTGGACAATGATCATTGTTTTGTCCTCTGTTTTACAACAAATGCACATTTTTCAATGTACTTTACAAAGGTAACTATCAATACTTCTCATATTTAGTCTGCAGTGAGATGTATAACTCTAATTACAGCTTCACATTCACTGTCCAAAACCACCTTTGCAGTAGCTCTTGCCACCAGGTATTCTTAACTCGGCAGCTGTATCTCACCAAACATTGTGAAATTCTTTTATCATTGCTGTTCATGACTCTAAATGTTTATTCTTTGCTCAAATTAAAACCAATCAGTTATTCACTTGTATTCTTTTGATCTATCCTTCACTTTCTGCTGTTGTGATTTGCAAATTATTATAAAGCAATTATGTAGTGTTACAATGTCTGCATATCCATTTGTCATAAGAAAATATTCAAATTCCTCTAGATAAGCCTTTAAAATACTGCTTAATAAATTGGGCTAGACATTAAACCTTAACGACCCCTGCTGGTGTAATAACAGATTAATGTGCCATAACATTCTAAGGCTGTCCAAAGTATCATTATACACTGTGTCGTTGACAAGTACTGAACTTGCCAGTTCTGTAAGTAGACTTTTCTTGCCAGCAGCTCTATGCTCAGTTGACCACTTTAATGAGAATCAATAGATCAAACTTAATAACACTCTTACCACTTTGCTTCTTGCTGGTGTAAGCTAAAAGAAAAGTCCTTTGATTTCAGCTCCAAATATTAATACATTTAGAAAACAGATGATGCTTGAGATCAAGTACTAGACCCTAAAATAGTTACTTTCATTCTGCCAATCCAATATGTTTTCTTAGAACATATGTGTCTACAATGCCCCTAAAAATAAAAAGAAAAGAAAAACACAAAGTTGTTCTTAGTGCAAAATTCACTCTTTACATAAACACATGCACACACTGATTTCAAGTAATGGAGTATGGGCAGGGATAATTTTTCAAGACAATAGGAAAATTATTGGATTTTACATTTTTAGGTTTGACAAAACATGGTTCAGATACATCAAAGGAATGTGTTACTTTCTGTGAAGTGCTTTAGCATTGGACTTGCATGGCATATTACATATATTTTTGGAAGCATTTTTAAGAACTATAAGCTTGTCACAGTAATTTGTTTGTGGGTGGTCATCATTCTTCTTTATTGTTATCTATATTTGCTGTGTTGTGGCATGAAACTGACTGGTTCTTTTCTAGATTAAGTTTTAACTCCAGCTGACCAAAGATACCAAAACAAGAGTAAAAAATCCATTGCATACACTTCCAAACATTTCTGATTCTATTTAGAGACAATGTGTAACCTTACAATCTGGCTTACAGGTAAACTTCTTTAAATCACATAACTAGATTGGCATATAACTCAGTACATATGATGCCATGTGTGAAGAAACTGAAAACACTGTCATATGTGTTAGCTTGTCTGGCAGGAGATTTGTGCATCTTTTTAGATTAACTTGTATTGCATGCCATTATGCCTAATTGTGAAAATGTACACAAGTTTAAAATGTTGAGTCTTCCTGTTTAAGCAGAATTCTTAAATAATCTGTCACTGCTTTGATACAGCTTTAACTTCGCATATTTGTGACAGACATTCTAAAGCACTGTGGAGAATCAGCTGAGCAGTGAGTGATGTCATTGGAATGTTCTATGTTGCTAGGAGATGATTTAAACATCTGATTGATAGAAAAATAGTCTTTTTTTACAGCTGACTGTTATATTTTGAAATTAGACAGTTGAGACTGTGAAGCAATGCAGTTTGGCTAGTACTGGGCATCGGTGAACACCAAGAAAAGAGAACTCACCAAGAAAACTGTAAACTTGCCTTGGCCTAGCTATTATATCTTAGAGTAGACCAGGGAAAGGATTTCTTTCGTTAGATCAAGAAAGTTTAGTTATTAATATAGAATTTTTCTTGAATAACAAATTCCTATCCTGCAGTTTGATTTACATTTCTGTCAATTGAATTCTAATGTTTTTTGAGAGTTACTGATTTTAAATTTTGTATTCATTTTTACTTATTATTAAATATTTTTCTTTATTTTTCATTGTGACTGAAAACCAGTGTTTTTCTTTAGCGATTAGAGAGTGCTTCTATCTGTTTGATACTCCTCAGGTCACACCAAGGCCTGGCTGTTCTGGTCATAGCTATCATTTATTTTGATAATTAATTTTCATAATTGGACGCTCCTTTTGATGGGCATGAAGACTCTCTGATTAGTGGCAGCATTTCTGTATTTAGTTTGGGAAAGAGACACAGCTGGAAATCTGTGTCAGGCTTTCTCAGAAGTGTTTGGATGTATGAGATTTTGAGTGTGAGTGCATCAGAAGTCTTAAACTGGGACACTTTCCTCTGAAGTGTGTGTGTGTGTGTGTGTGTGTGTGTGTCTTTCAGCTTTTCCCGGTTAAGGGTCGCCACAGCGGAACTCCGGTCCGCTAATGATTGGCAGTAGAGTTTTACATGCTGGCTTGCCGGGCCTAACACACAACCTTCAACAAAGGAACGCCTGTTCACGCATGTCGCCACACAGAAGACGCTCTAACTGAGAATCGAATGAGCAACGTCTAACTGTGAGGCGACAACGCTACCGCAGCACCACCACCGCAGTCTTTTCCTCTGAAGGGTGTAATAAGAAAAATACATTTGGCTGGACAGAGGTATATAATCCAGTCCCAGAAAAACAAAGCATGTTCCTTTTGTGCTCTTTGGGGAAAATTGTGAAATATTGCATTTGTTTAAGTGACAATCTTATATTGGAGTCAGTAGTGATGATTGAAGCTCCTTAGTTACTGACCCAGGAAAATAAGGGACATCATTTAATTGTTGGCAGTCCGGTGGGATACAGCTGGATATTACATTTATTGGAGCCAGCGGTGTGGGATTTTTAATTTAATTCCAGTAGCCTGTGGGTAGTTGTCATTAAGGTGTGCACTCTTGACAGCCACAAGGTAAACATTCAGAATTTCAATTCACTACAGTTTTATTTATTTTTTAGTTAGATAGTCAAGGTTAGCAGGCAAGGATGTCAGCAGAAGAATTTAGCAAGCTGACAAAGATCTAGTTGCCTAAGGAGTGTAAAGCCAGAGGATTGGCGCATGCTAACATGACCTAGAAAACAAAGATTTCAGCCTTGGTTGTGGACACAGCTCATACCAGCCAGTCGGAGGATATCCAGTTTGGTGTTGGTGATGTGCAGCCTGCCGAGATGGAACAGTCCACATTTTCATCGGAGGACCTGAGAATCTGTCTAGATTTAGAGAGACTGCACCTGGAGGCCAAACATCTAGAGAGTGAGGACAGACTGCAATTGTAAGCTCAATGTCTGGAGGCTGTGGAAAGGGAGAAACAGCACCAATATAAACTGGAGGCTGAGGAGAAACAGTGCCAACATGAACTGGAGGTCAGACGCTTAGAAGACAAGGAAAATGAGAGACAGCAATGGCATGAAGTGGAGCTTCTTACCCTTCAAGAGTGATATGGAGGTGATGGGGAAGGGAATAACTGGACCACAGAAGATGAAAAAGTCAGTAAATTTAAACTTTTTCCTCAGTACAGGGATGGGAATGACTTTAATAGTTTTACTCATATTTTTGAGAGGGAATGTAGACAATATGATGTTGACCATGAGCTCTGGGTATGGCTCCTGACTCCCTTACTCTATGGTAAAGCTGTTCAGGCTGTAGCAAAGTTTAATGATGTAGATTGTTTGAATTATGAATGCTGCTTGCTTGACTGTTTCAAACTTACATGTGAAACTTATAGAAAAAAGTTTCGTGAACTCAGGCATAAGGCAGATGAAAGTGTATGTGATTATATGGTTGACTTGAGTACTTACTTTGTAAAAAAGAAACACAACTCGGGAACTGAACATGCCACAGAACTTTAATATAAAATAATAAAAGTAGTAAAATACAGTAAGTAAATAGTGCGCCATATGATAAAGCACTTTTCGTGTAGTCCTTGACTAGACGTCTTCAGATACAATGTGTACAATTCCTTTGCCTTAAATACTTTTTCTTTCTAATTGATTAATTAATGACTACATTAATTAGTTCCACCAGCACAGTAACCAACTTCCTGTTTACCAAGTACTCACATCACCATAAAACGATCCAGTGCAAAGGACCAGTCCAGTACAATATGTCATATAAAATTTATTGATATTCAAGATACATAGGAAGGATACCTTTTCAAACACCTACTTACATTACAGCAGTTCACACCCCTTTCACCAAAAAAAGTCAGTCATCAAGGGCCAATTAGATCGGGCTGCAAATATGGTAACAACTAAGAGCGACTTTATTAGCGAATGCCAAAAAATCGGGCAAATGTTTACTACAAGGGGTTATCCCGAGGAATTAATTTGGGAAATTATATCTGAAATTTATAACAAAAGGGAGTTTGGTATATATACCCTATTATTAGGAGCTGCAGTATCTGTGAATAGTAATCCTACTAGTAGCATCACCCAAACCCAGACCATGCCTGCCATAAGCTTTATTACAACTTTCAGTATGGATAGTAAAAATATACAAGCCATAGTCAGGAAAAACTGGAAACTATTTAACAACAACCAAAGTCTTCAAATAAAAATAGGGACCTCCCCCACTTTTACATTCAGTAGTGGGAGTAACTTGAAGAATTTACTGGAAATCCAAAACAGGGAGCCATTTAGATATCCTGGAATGACTAAGTGCGAATCATGTAATTACTGTAAGGTTATGGATACAGGCTCGAACTTTAGGATCAGGGATAGATGTTATAGTATAACATCTGGAAGATTTAACTGCAACTCCATCTTCATGGTCTATTTAGATCAATGCCAGGTATGTACCAACTTCTATATTAGGAAGACGGACCATAAATTAAGGGAACAGGTATATGAATACGTTTATTACATCAGGAAAGAAAAAACTGAGAACGCTCTAGCTAACCACATCAAGCAAAACCTTACTCATACTTTTAAATTTAGGGTAATTGACAATATTAAGAAAGACCTTAGGGATGGTTCATGGTCTTTGAAGAGATTAGAATTAATGTGGCAGGTACGCTTGGATGCGTGCCAATTTCCAGGGCTTAACAAAATGTGTTCCATTCAGTGTCTTCTTAGATTAAAAAATATAACTAAATAGTTATTATGAGATCTTATAAATTCTAGAGTTGTATTTACTAGCATTTAGACCTCAGTAGGTAGTTGGTAAGACAAGGTCTAGGAAAGTTTAGATATCACCATTAAGCACAAACATACAAATAAGCAAATTTGACCATGTGAGCATTGACCTTCCTTAACAGTGAACTAATTTTTCAGTTGTCTTAGCCACATTTCTCTGTATGGTTAATTGACAGATTTCTTTAGCACATTAAATTGTAACAACTGTGTTAATATGTATTATTATCACCTTATGGATTTTTGATATTTTTATCCCTTATTATTTTTTATTTTTTATTTTTCATGCTATATATGTATGGTCTCTATATGCATATAGTTAGGCATTGAGGCAAGGGGGGTTTATATGACTTATTGTACTGGACTGGTCCTTTGTACTGGATCATTTTATCGTGATGTAAGTACTTGGTAAACAGGAAGTTGGTTACTATACTGATGGAACTAATTAATGTATTCATTAATTAATCAATTAGAAAGAAAAAGTATTTAAGGCAAAGGAGTTATACACATTGTATCTGAAGAAGTCTAGTCAAGGACTAGACAAAAAGCACTTTATCATACTGTGCACTATTTACTTACTGTATTTTACTACTTTTATTATTTTTTATTAAGGTTCTGTGGTGTGTTTGGTTCCTGAGTTTAATTTCTTTTTTACCTAGTTTGTTGTTCCATGTGCCGTTTTGAGTTTGAGAACTTACTTTCCCAGATGCATGAGTGAGTGTCAGGTCACCACTTTTGAGGGATTGGCAGACCTTCTGCTGTAGAACAAGCCCACAGTACTTTGCCTGATGACATGAGAGCATGGTTAGTAGACCGTGAGTGCAACTCTGCAATCGAGCCAGGGAGAAAAGGGGATCTCTACTTGGCAAGCTGAGTACCACTGTATAGGAAAGGGATACCTAGTGCTGTACATGGACATAATGGAACCCCATGGAGCAGACTAAGCCACTCCAACAGAGTACACCATTAATGGGGGCAACTACTAATCCAAGTGCACAGTTAGAGATTAAATGTTTCAAATGTAACCATCAGGGATACATAGCAGTCAAATGTCCATCGAGGCAAGGTACGAAAAAAAAAGTGAGGGAGCCAGCAAGTGATGATGACAAAATGCCAGTGGTAAGTTGTTTAGAAACAACTGGGTTGCCAAATTACCACCAAAATGTATCTTCAATCTTAATAAGAGACCAGTTGGCATAATGGTTAAAGTCTTCGCCTCACATGCACAAGGTACAAGGTTCGATCCTGACCTCCGACCAATGCCTGTTTGGAGTTTGCATGTTCTCCCTGTGTCTCTGTGGGGTTTCTCCCATGTCTCAAAAAACATGCTGAGTGTTTCCATCGCAAACTCACCAATGAATGGAGCTGAGGGCAGCAGCACAGATTCTACATGGAAGAGTTGTACAGACCAACTGCTTTGGGCATCAACTGTGGTACATAGTATCCTTAAGATAGGAAAACATGGATCACAGACTGAGTGCTGTGGCAGGGCTAGCCACTCGATGGTGTAAAATATGGCTCTAGGTGATTCAGTCATGTTGACTAATGTCACCAGAATGGGCATGGGTAGTTACCAGTGATAACTGGTTGAGGACCCATCCTACTCAGACCTATGCCAGGGACCCTTGCTAATGGTGGGAGGGATATATGTAGTGTGTGGCTGCCTTAAAGCCCAGCAGCCCTGGGTCAATAAGCTGCTGGTCGGCCAGTGTCTAGTTGCCCAGCCTGGGTTACCTGGGATAGCTCTGTTGAGTGAAAGCTGGATGTAAAACCAACCAACCTGCCAAACATGAACTGAAAATTGTTACGCTTAATATAGGTTTACTGATAGGATACAGCTTGGAAGTGGATAACATGATGATACAGAGAAGGGTGAACATCCTATGTATCCAAGAGATGAGATGGAATTAGCTTGGGTCCAGACTCTACTACTCAGGAGTGGGACAGGCTAGAAATGGTGTAGGAATTGTGGTGAGAGAGAAGCTTCAGAAGGCAGTGAGGGATATCATCAAAAGTAATGACAGACTCATGGCAATCAGACTCCAGTGTAATGATAGAGAGAGCGGTATGCATAATCTCAGCCTATGCACAACAGCAGGGTTGTGATAGTGAGGAAAAAAGTGCATTCAGAGCAGCAGTTGCAGGACCTACTAGAAAAAGCAGGACAGCATGACGTTGATAATAGGTGACTTGAATGCACATATTGGGACAGACAGAACAGGAAATGAGGACTGCCTGTGTCCACATGGGTGGGACAACAGAAATAAAAAAGGAGAAACCATTCTGGACTTCTCTCTGGCAAATGGCTTGATAGTAGCAAACACATGTTTCAGAAAGAGAGACAGTCACAAGATGACATACGAGAGTAGCCAACATGCAACTCAGGTAGACTTCCTCCTAGTAAGGAAAAGGCACTGGGGTAGAATCCATGATTGCAAAGTCATCCCCAGTGAAACAGTCAACCCACAGCATAAACCACTAGTTGCCACATTCAGCTGCAAGCAGTAGTCAGAGAAGGCTCTAAGGTTAACACAGACCAGACTGAAGACCTGGAAATTGACTGGGGAGACAGGACAACAATTCAAGGAATTACTCAGGGCACTAGCACCCCAAGAAGAGGAGGAAATAGGTGGAGTTGAACAAGAATGGCAGCACCTAAAAACAGCATGTGTTAGGACTACAGAAAAGATATGTAGCCGAGCCAGGTATGGAAATGAGGTACATAAGGAAAGCTGGTGGCAGAAAGCAGAAGTCCAGGAAGTCATCTAAAGAAAGAAGGAAGGAGTGCAGGAAGAAATGGGAGATAGAAAAGACTGACCAGGCTAGGAAGGACTACTGGTTGGCTAACAAAGAATCTAAGAAAGAAGTTGCAATAGCAAGGCACTTAAAAAACTTCTGGAAAGTGACTCAGTAAGTGGCACAAAGAAACTATATCAGGTTGCAAGGCAAAGACAGAAAGATAAAGAAGATAGTCAGACACCCTTCGTAAGAAATGCCAGCAACAACCTGCTTACCAGTCCACAGGACATCAACAGAAGATGGAAGGAGTATTTCCAGCAGTTTCTGAATGAGGAAAACTCCATAGAAGCTGTTCTGCCCCAGAAACAACCTACAATAAGAGAAGAAGAGGAGCTCACCCTAGAAGAAGTAAGAACAGCACTAAGGAAAATGAAGTCAGGGCAGGCTCAGATAAGTTCACAACAAATATGATAAAATGTTGGGTGAGATAGGGGAGAAATGGCTCCTCAGGGTGCCAATAGCAGTGTGGAGAGAAAGGCATATTCCAGATGACTGGAGAATAAGCATACTTGTGTGAGTATACAAGAACAAAGGGGACATCCACAACTGTGGGCAGTACAGAGGCATCAGACTCCTATCACATTGCATGAAAGTTCTGGAGAGGGTGATTGATAAACGGATACATAGAGGAGTAGAATGTAAGATAGGAGATGAGCAGTTCACATTCAAATCGGGATGCAGCACAATTGACCTGATGTTTACAGTGACACAGATACATGAGAAGAAACTAGAGATGAGGAGGGAGAGTCCAAGTGGGCATTCCTAGACTTGGAGAAAGCATATGACAAAGTCCCAAGAAAGCTGATCTGGACAGTACTGCAGTGGTTTGAAATCCCCAAAACACTGGTAGAATTAGTGCAGGCTATGTACAAGGACCCAATGACTCAAGTACGAATAGTGTTTGGCCTCACAGAGGGGTTCCCAGTGGGAGTGGGTGTACACCAGGGTTCAGCTCTGAGCCCACTGCTGTTCATACTGATGATGGACTACATTAGCAAACAGGTCAGAGGGGAAAGATCAACAAACGTGCTGTATGTAGATGATGTGGCATTACAGACAGACAATGAGCCAGAACTTTAGCAAAGGATAAGAGAATGGAATGTAAAACTGAAGGCACATTGGATGAAACTAGGCAAAGATAAGATGGTGATAATAGCGGCAAACTGGGGAAATCAGAAGAAGCTGAGAATAGAGATAGAAGGGAAGATAGTGGAACAGGTAAACAGCTTCAAGTACCTAGGAGGGGTGGTTGAGGAGAAGGGAAGTCTGAATGAAGAGGTCAAAGCTAGAATCAGAGGGGCTGCATCCAACTGGCATAGAGGGTTAGGTGTAGTCTATGGCAGAAGAATGCCAAAGAAGCTGAAAAGTAAGGTGTACAAGACAGTGGTCTGACCAGTAATACTGTATGGTACAGAAACCTGAGCAGTAAAGGCCGAACAGTTGAAGAAGCTAGAGGCGATGGAAAGTAAGTGCCTGAAAAGGGTGGTATGATGTACACTGTGAGACAGAAAAAGAAATGACAACATAAGAGCAGAAGCCAAAGTAGCTCCGATTGCAGAAAAGATCAAAGGGAACAGATTACGGTAGTTTGCATATATGTGCTGAATAGCAAAAGACAATCTGGTGAGGAAGATTTGGGACAGACAGGAAGAAAGTAAGAGGAAGAAAGGACATCCAGCAAAAAAGTGGATGGATTGTGTGAAAGAAGATCTTTGACAGTCAGGCATGAGTGTTGAAGAAGGCAGGAGTGCGGTGCTGAATTGAGAGAGTTGGTGACAGTTGACATGATACCCCAACCCCATGTAGAAAAAAAATGGGAAAAAGGGGAGCTGATGATGATGACTGTATCCAATTTTAGTAGATGAGAACTGCTAAGAGGGACACAGCTTCTGATTTAACCATTCTGTGGCCTGCAGTGGTTAGAGAAGAGCAGGACCTGCTTGAGCAGTCCAGTCCAATCAGAGCGTTGGGTGGGGCCCATTCCAAATACCTTTGGCTAGGGTTCAACTTGACTGGGAGGCAGGAAGCGAAGCAAGAAAGTAGGTGTGTTTGAAGATATTCCTGCAGATGTCCTGATAGGGAATGACTTTGATAATGCAGTACCTTCTGTATATGTAGTGACACACAGTCAGGCTTGGAGAAAGGTATGCAGCTCCAGTAGCCTGGGATAAACCCAGAAAGATCTCATAACTGAAGCCAGGACTGGCAAGGTGGCTGTTTCAGAGAATGTGCTATCTGATAGCAGTAATTTTGAATGTGAGCCACTGGTGCTGGTAATACAGGTACTATTGTTTCCTTGGACACGTTGACTGTGAGGAAAGAAGTGAGTGGTGGTACCCAGAGTGACAGCAAGGTACAGCTGTTGGAAAGGACTAGGCTGTGGAAGAGGAGCTGGGGAAGGTCATGAAAGGTAGAGTTGAGACAGGCTCAACTTATGGATCATACATTACCAAGCTTGAGGGAGATGGCTAGGGAGGCACCTGAAACTCAAGGAAGAGGGGAGTCTGTATACTGGAACAAAGGATTCTTGTATAAAGAATGGACTCCTGGAGGTGGGCTAGAAGGTGAAGTGATACGGCAGTTGGTAATGCCTACAGCTTACCATCTGCCAATCTTAGCCATAGCACATGACATTCTTTTCTCAGGACATATGGGCATTAGACATACTAAGAGATGTATTATCCAAAATTTCTATTGGTCAGGGATTGTGAGGGATGTGGTACGATATTGTAGGATTTGTGAACAGTGCCAAAAAGTTGGGGACAAGGCTAAGGTTCCATTAATCAAAGAGCCATTTCAGAGAGGCCTTGGATATTGTGGGACTCCTGAGTACTCCAGGTTCTACAGGGAAGAAATACATCTTGGTGGCAGTAAACTATGCTTGCAGATATCCTGAGGCAGTGTCTCTGTCATCTATTGAAGCAAAGAAGGTGGCAAATGCTTTGATAGAAATCATCAGTGGAGCACATTTTCCATGGGAAATACTGACTGACCGAGGTTCCAACTTTATGTCAAACCTGCTGACTTGTCTGTGGAAGCATTGTGAGGTGAAACATCTAAAGACCACCTCCTACCATCCCCAGACTAATAGTCTTGTGGAGAGGTTAAACTTTACGTTGATGACTATACTACAGGCATTTGCAGACCAGTTCAAAAGGGAGTGAAACAAGTATTTACCAGATCTATTAATTGTGCACCGGGAAGTACCACAGGAAACTACAGGTTTTTCTCCCTTTGAGTTGTTATATAGGCATAGGGTGAGGGGGCCTTTAGATTTAATTTTAGATGAGTGGGAAGGTGAGAGTGAATCTCACAAAGAGTCTGTTGTGGCTTATGTGTTCAGCTTTCAGACAAGTCTTAAGGAGCTCATGGGTCTAGCTCAAGAGAACCTAGCACTGGCTCAACAACAAAAGAAGGTATGGTATGACAGGAATGCTTGGGCTCGAGAGTATGCTGAGAGACAGAATGTGAAGGCACTTATTCCTGTTAGACATAACAAGTTACAAGCAGCTTGGGAGGGACCGTTTGAGGTGGTGAAGAAAATCAATGATGTACATGGTACATTTGGTAGGTAGGAGGCAAGGGCATAAAATGTGCCATGTGAATATGATGAAACCTTATGACAGGAGGCCCTAGTATTGAGCATTCATAGTGGATGGCAGAAAGAGTTTGAAAGGGATGTGGTAACTAATATTTTGGGTGAGGCTAGGATTTACACCTCTGTGGAAGAGATCACCATTTCACCGCAGTTAATTCATAATCAAGTCCAGGAGATAAAAATGATATTGCAGGAATTTGGGGATGTGTTCACAGGGAAACCTGGGTGCACTGACTTTGCGCGGCACCATGTGGACACAGGACTCCAAATATCTATTAAGCAGGTTCCTTATAGAGTGCCTGAGAGAGTGAAGCAGACTCTGAAAGAAGAAATAAGGGAAATGCTAGAACTGGGAGTAATTCAAGAGTCTAACAGTCCTTGGGCTTCGCCAGTAGTGCTCATGCCAAAGAAGGATGGTATGAGGTGGAATCTAGGATTGCAAGCATATGATATGATACAACATTGCAGTGGGGTTAATAATGCCAATGCAAATGGATTGCCCAGGAGAGGATTGGGTTAATATTCCCAGGTAGACCCATTTTTCTCAAGCGTGGGTTTTCAAGTATCACTTGAAAAGACGTGCTTGAGTCGTAAGGGGGGAGAAATGTGAAGAAACTGAAAACACTGTCATCTGTGTTAACATGTCTGGCAGGAGATTTGTGCATATTCTTAGATTAACTTGTATTGTATGCCAGCATTCCTAATTGGGAAAATGTAAATAAGTTTAAAATGTTGAGTCTTTCCCTGTTTAAACAGAAAGCTTAAAGAGTCTGTTACTGCTTTGATACATCTTTAACTGCACATGTTTGAGAGGGACATTCTTTTTTTTTCAATAATAAGTCTTTATTATTTTAGCATTTTCCATACAAACTTAAACAAAACAAAAATATTAATACATTCTAGCTATTATGTCTAATATAATCACAAAAACAAATATACAATATTTACATGAATGCTTCCAAATGTAACATCAGATTGTACAAGAACATATGAAAAGATTTATAAATAGATCAGATATCTCAATCTTTTACTTATTAACAACTTTTTCCTTAAAGGATATATATGTCTCACACTACACTCGATCTCTATATATTACGCCAATATGATATTAAAAATTTGCTCCCATATCTTTGGATTATTGATATTTTTATTATGATCCTTCAAAAGTAGTTTGTGGGCTAATATGTGTCTTATTGCTAAAGTCCTAAAATTGTCCCATGATGTTTGAGATGGATTTAACCAGTTTGTAACTATATAAAGTTTCATTAATAAAAAAATATTAATAAATATAGTGATTTGGGATCTAGGAAATTGTTTTGGAGGAATATGTAATATCATGAATTCCCATGAAAGTGTTGAACTTTGATATCCCAACTTTTGAAGTTGTAATTTTAAGGAATTCCAAAGTTTATAAATACATTTACAACTCCAGAACATATGAAGAAGATCTGCTGCTTGATCTTTACAATATGGGCAATTTGGAGATTTTTTAGGATTAAACTTGTGCAATCTGAGGTGTGTATAATAGGCGTTATTAAAAATCATAAGTTGAGTATACATTAATTTTTGAAAAGATATTGATTTCGTTGTTAGATTAATTGACTTCAGAAATTGCTTTTCTTCTGTAAGTGGCAGTTTATCCCTCCAATATTTTGACTTAAGAACTGTATTCTGAAATTTAAGATCCTTTATTAGTTTATTAATGGCTGCTATAAATTTGACATCTTGTTGAAGAGTTTGCCACAAATTGAAACATGTTGTTATTTCCTCATCTTTAATTTTAAAGTCATCAAAGTAACTTATAGAGAGTTCTTTGATCTGCCTCAAAATAGTTAAATATGATTTGGGCAGATTCATTTCTTGTCTTATTGTATTAATGGACTCCTTTAAGTAGGGATATATATCAAGTAAGGTTAAATTCATCATAAGAGGAAAGTTTTTAAGATTTATTAATTTATTATTAATTTTCAAGTTAGGATTTCTATGAAAAGGTTGGAAGACCATCATATGCTGCGTAAGATTTAAGGATTCAAATAAATTTTGTAATGACGTTATATATAATTTAATGTGATCTATTATATCATATAATTTAAGCTTTTCCTTTCTTAAGAAAGGTACTGATTTGGGGTTAATATTCAAATTCAAAATGTGTTTATAGTTCAAAGTTACCCACATTGGTGACCATTTATTACTAAATATGTCATAATTGGCAATTCTTAAGATTCTGTTTGAGTTTATTATTAAATAGTAAGTTTCAAAATTTGGTAAATCCAATCCCCCTTTATTTTTTGGAGTCATCAATTTATCATATGATATCCTGGTCTTTCTTGGGTCCCAAGTAAATTTAGCCGATTCCCTATGAATTTGTTTAAAAAAACCCTTGGAAATTAACACTTGAGCAGATCTAAATATATATAATAATCTAGGTAAAACATTCATTTTAATAATTGCAACTTTTGCTAATACAGGTAACTTTAAATTATTCCATCTCTTAAAATCAAATAGTATGCGATCCCAGACTAATTTAATGTTGGTATTATAAAAATCCTTATCATCTGTAGAAAAGGTAATACCCAAGTATTTAATTTTATCTTCAGATTTTACCTGCCCCAACAATGGGAGAAGCAAAAAGGGTTTAGGAATTTTTAAAGGAAATATGCTTGATTTTTTAAGATTAATTTTGTAATTAGATATTACTGCAAAGTCCTCCACCGCTTTCAGTAATTTTTCAGTGTCTGAAATTGGTGTTGTGCAGTATATATTAAGATCATCTGCAAACACTGCCATGGATATTTTTGTTCCATATAATATAGGGGCATTATGATATACATTCTGTTCAATTTATAAAAATAAAGGCTCTAGGTATATATTAAACAACAGGGGAGACAAAGGACAGCCCTGTCGTGTTCCATTTTTAAGTTGTATTCTTTTAGAAAAGCTTTTGTTGATATATAAAGTGGTGTAAGGATTAGTATATAAGATTTGTAACCATAAAATAAATTCCTGGGGTATATTAAAATATGGCAAAGTGCCAAACAAGAACTCTATATTGACCCTATCAAAAGCCTTTTGCTCATCAATTATGAGTGCATAAATATTTAAATTATTTTGTTTAGCATAAGAGATTAATGAATGTAGTGTTAATGTATTGTCGCTTGTTTGTCTGGCAGTTATAAAACCAGCTTGTTTACTAGAAATTATTTGATTCATTATTCTTTTCAATCTATTAGCCAAAATAGAAGTCAAAATTTTCATATCAACATTTAGAAGTGAAATTGGTCTATAATTATCAGGATTCTGGGCATCAGCATTCATTTTAGGTATAAGAATAGTTTTTGATGCGTTAAAATGGAGATCATTAATTTTATTATTAATTATATAATTAAATACAATCAAGAGTATTTTACCAAGAATATCGCCCCAGTGCCTTGTATGATTTGAAGTCTTTAATTATATAAGTTATTTCTTCACCCCATATAGGTTTAATTAGATCTTCTTGGGAAATATCATCTATTTTTGGGAAACTAATTTTCTGAAAAAAATTCTTTATTAGACCTGTTTAAGGATAGATCCTTTTGATCAGCATAAATATCAGAGTATATTCTTTCAAAAACATTAACAATATCTTTGTTTTTAGAATATATTGTGTTGTCCAAATGTATTTCCGAGATTAAAGATGCTGTTTTTGATTGATTAATGATTCTAGCTAATGCCCTTGATGGTATTTAAATATGATTAACATATCTCGCTAACATTTTATGTACATCAAATGTCAACCTATTATTTTGAATTAAGAAAAGATCTTTTTGACATTTGAATAATTCCGCCTCTGTTTGACTGTTGTAATTCTGAATCAACTCTTGGTCAAGTGAATTTATTTTAACTTCCAAATCTTGTGTCTCTCTAATATGCATTTTTTTATAATATGAAGCTTTTTACAAGAAGATCCCTCTTATTTGTGTCTTAACTGTTGCCCATTCTATATCAGGAGAATGCTGTGGTTTCTCCAACTTAACTAGTATGCTATTAAGAACATCTGTAATTTCATGTATTATTTCTTCTTTATTTAATAGATTTGGGTTTAAAGACCAATTATAACCCCTGTGAGACAAATTATGTTTAGAATCTTTAGAAAAACTTAATGAAATTTTTGAATGGTCCGATAAATAACACGCATGTATGAGAACTAATGGTTCAAAATTAGTCATTGTTTGTGAAATCAAAAAGAAGTTTATTCTCGACCACATTTTGTGACACAGTGAATAAAAAGTAAAATTGTTTGTATTGAAATGGTTATTCAGATATTTAAAAGGGTCATATAGTTGAAAATCTTCTTTCAAATCATTTAGTGCGACCACCGCTTGCCTATTGAATGACCTTTGTGGACAAGACCTATCCAACTTCGGATTCTGATAGGAGTTCCAATCCCCTCCTATTATTATATAATAGTTATTATATTGGTTTAAAAGCGGGTAAAGTGATGCCATAAAACATTGTTGATTACTGCATGGTATGTATACATTACAAAGTAAAATAGGTTTATCTTGGAGAGTAGATGAGAGGGTAACAAAGCACCACCTTCCTTCTTTATCTATTTTAGAGTCCAAACTCTTCCCTTGATATTGATTTTTAATAACTATAGCTACCCCTGCACTATTGGTCTTACCTTCTGAGGCTATAACCTCTCTAATCCACTTCCTTTTCTTGATCTCTGCCCATTGATCATTAGTTAGGTGAGTTTCCTGAAGTAGTGTAAAACACGCCCCAGACTGCAAAAGTAAATGAAGAAATAATTTCCTCTTTTTTAAGCTCTGGAGCCCTTTTGTATCCCATGAGTCTATTTCCCACATTTTACTCTGTTATTCATTATTACAAACCTTTAAAAAGAAAAGATTGAATGTACTCACAGACATTTTAAAGATATATATGGTTTGGAAGCATTCTTGAAATCCCGTCCCATACCAGTGCCTACCCACTCTACCCTTGGACCAGGACATGTATAGGTCTTGTACAGGGTAAATTATTATAATAATTACTAATATAAACCTTGATATATTCTTCTGGTGACAATAAATGACACATATAATATAAGCAGAACCTATAACAACTAACCCTAATTCTACAAAGTCTAATCTAAACATTCCCTACTAAACACTACTATTAACCAACATCTCTTGTATCAGTTATTTTTGAGTAAATCATATAAAAAATTATTTATAGAACAACATATATAAGTTTTTTCATAACTTTGATTGTCTAACTAGAAACCTCATATAAGTATTGATTAAGCTATCCTGATAAAAATATTTCTGTCTAAAAACAGCCAAACAAAATATATATATATATATATATCTGCTGTGTAGAGATAGTTAACTTTCTTGATTTCTAAATACACCTCTAGTGAAACAATACAAATTACATATAATAAAACCTCTTGCTTATAAGATAAAATGAGAGTTCAATTTTTTGTCAACATTATTTTCTCTTGGTCAAACAGCAAACAAGGGAGAGAGAAAAAAAAAACCTGCATTATTGTAAAATTATAGTCCTATAAGCATCCAAAAAACCCAAATAGTTAATTTCCCTAATATCAATATTAACAGTAGGCAATATCAGATGTTTTAGCTAATGACATCAGCAGTTATCAGTATTATAAATAGACATCTCAGATATCTGGGTCTTTACTATATGACAGAAGAACAAAAAAAAAAAAAAGAAGTGTAGTATCCAATATAATTACCATATACAGACAACTTAATGATATTAAGGGAATAACTGGTTCTTTTCATCAGAACCTTGCCCTAAATGCTTACCTGTCTATCCATTCCTTGTTCAGCATTAATATATTTTAAAATTAAGAAAGTTTGATCATTGGGGGAACTAAAATTGTAACAGCTTGTAAATATGTGCTTAAAGTACTATTACACAACATCCTTCAATGTTTCTTTTACTTTTATTCAGACCAGCATAGTCCTCCTCGGTTTTCCAAGCCTGGAAATCAGTCCAGACGATCGCGAAGGGGGAATCTTAATAGCGACGGACTCCCGGAAATGTTACAATGAATATCGCACCCTCAGAAGCACCACAATCATTTCCTGTTTCTTCGTAGAGGAGCAGCCTTCGCAAAGGCTGTAAAACTTCAGGAAATACTCGCGAATGTCCAGGATTTAAAAAACAAGCTCTTATCTCAACAAAGAGGGGCCTAACACAGAAAAACAAGCAAACAAAGGATTACCAAGACCTCGATCCACAGCAGCAGCTAAATCCAACGTCGAATGCCATGCCAGTCGCAACAGAAAGCCAGATCAAGTCTCTGAAGCAGGTAAAGCCTTGAAAAGCTTCAAAAAGGTAACTTTTGCTTCATTTTTTGATGAAACCGAATATTTGGACCCATCAACTGTGAATATTAACATATTGGGATATTTCATCTGAAACTTTATGTGTTTTTCAATAAGAAATTTACAGTAAGGGGATAACATTTGTCTAGCTTGCCTGATTTGCAGAGGTAAGTCCTGAGTCACAGAAATTCTATTATTGTTCCACATAACATATCCTCCATTTTTTTTAATAGTTGAGAGAATCTTGCTAACATCTTGATAATTCAGTATTTTAACATATACAGGTCTTGGGCTGTTAGAAGCCTGTGCTTCCCTCAAAGCTCTGTGTGCTCTATCTATGATTATTTGTTTTGGCAAATCAGGATCTTTAAAAATAATTGTAAATATTTGTAGGATGGATGTAATTAAGTCATTATATTGTACAGACTCCGGTATTCCTTTGACAATTATGTTGTTCCTTCTAGATCTTGCCTCTAAATCAGTTATTTTAGCTTGAATAGCACGAATATCCAGCTCATGTGCATCTGATTTTTTTGCTAGCAGGTTTATTTTATCTTCATTGTCTGCTATCCGGGCTTCACTTTTATCCATTCTCTCAAGAATTTGAGTACAGGAGATTCCGAAAGTTTGTACTTGTACAGTTAATTCTTTCAGAGCTTCTTGAATGGGTAACAGAGCAGTTTTGATATCCTCCATGTTCAGCATTTGATCAGGTTTAGTTTTAGTCCCTGGTTTTGATTGTTCCTGTTGTTTAATAATTTTTTGTCGTTTCGAAGTAACATCTTTTTCCGGTGATTGCAGTTCTGACAGTTTCGTTTTCGTAGCAGTTGTGTCCATATTTTTGTCTTCCTTCGACATTTTGTATCAGTAGTGGAACTCAGAGTATACTGAATACACAGTTCCTTTGTTTGAGATTCTCTTCAGAGCCAGGTAATCTGTGATAATCCTATTAAATAGTATATTTTCCCTTAGTTTGTTCACTTCTTGAAGGTTAGATGAATGAAGTTGCAGTTATTTTTACCAAGATTTATTGTTTAAAAGTTCTTGACATCACTTCAGGGTTTAGATTTCCACAGGTTATATGCAGAGATGTAGATCAGTAGTGTTTACAGAATGGCAGCCATCTTTGAACCGAGAGGGACATTCTAAAGCACTGTGGAGAATCAGCTGAGCAGTGAGTGATGCCATTGGAATGTTCATTTTTGCTAGGAGATGATTTAAACAGCTGATTGACAGAAAAATATTTTTTTACAGCTGACATATTTTGAAATTAGACAGCTGAGATTGTGAAGCAGTGCAGTTTGTCAAGTACTGAGCAGTCAGTGAACACCAAGAAAAGAGAACTCACCAAAAAAACTGTAAGCTTGCCTTGGGCTTGCTATTATATTTTAGAGTAGAACAGGGACAGTGTTTCTTTAGTTAGATCAGGAAAGTTTAGCTATTAAATAGTGCTTTTCCTTGAATAAAGGATTCCTATCATGCAGTTTGATTTACATTTCTGGTGACTGAATTATAATGTTTATTGAGAGCTGTTGATTTTCAATTTTGTAATAATTTTTACTTATTACTATTAAATGTCTTAAAGGATCTTAAACTGGGACACTTTGCTCTGAAGTGTATAACAAGAAAAATATATTTGGGTGGACAGAAATGTATAGTCCTGTCCCAGAAAAATAGAGCATGTTCCTTTTGTGCTCTTGGGGGAAAGTTGTGAAATATTACTTTTGTTTAAGTGACAGTCTTATATTGGAGTCAGTAGTGAGGACTGAAGCTCCTTAGTTACTGACCAGAAAAGTAAGGTACGTCATTTAATTGTTGGCAGTCCAGTGGGATATAGCCGGACATCACACCAGGGCTGATGGCAAGGTAGGAAAACTGATTTAAAGATATTCTATATTTTTCTTTTCTCTTTTTTATATCATACAAGTAACACATTTAGTCTAAAAAATGCATTTCCTGTGGTCTGGAAACATGTGACCTTTTCTCTGTTTGAATATAAAAGAAAATGCAGTGTCTTTGAATTATAATTTCTTTATGTGTTTGCATATCATTACGACACACTAGGGTGAAAACAAAATAGCCAAGAATTATATAATGTAATTAAAGTGCATTTCAAAAGAAGTAGTACTTAGTACAGCATGTGTTGTTCCTGAGAAACATAAAGGTAGAAGAACTGGTTTGGTTACTTTTGCTGTGAGAAAGTCAACACCTATAATATGCTAATGAAATGCTTTCTGAAAAATGAAATGATGTAATGGTTTGTGAGGTTAGGTAGGTCCAATACTCTATTAAAAGACAGCTAAGGTATTTAATAGTTTTAGTTCAGACTTTTCTTTTCATAATCTGCTTGTGAACAGCATGTTATTTTGATATTCTCTGTGCGCTTTTTTTCTTGTGCATATTTAATCTGTGACTGCACTACTTGAGTCACTATTTAAGTAAAGTTTAGTTATTCATATTTAAGCTTTTGTGGTTTTTCGTTTCATTATAGAAGAGTCATTGGTATTTATTTTCTGAGGGTGAATGTTTATCATTTACTACTGTAGGGTAACAAGGAGTTGTGCCTCCTTCTTTCCTCTTAGCTAGATCTCTTGGGCCTACTATCATTGAAAATTTTGAAGTGTATGATCTCAAATTTGGCTTAATTAAGAACATCAGGTAATTAGAGGTCCCTGGCCTTCTGTGGTGATGGCTGCACTATCATGCCAAGAAGACAGCTCTGGGGGATTGGAAAATTATTCCAGTCTTCTCTGGGAGTATTGCATATGTGCAGAAGGAAACAATGTTTGTAAAAGGTGGTTACCATGGATAAAGGATATTGGAAGATATTGCAGTTCAAAGAGAGAGTGGTGAAAAAAGGGGCCATGGGTGCTAGCTCTAAAGGTGACCTGTTCATACTGAGAACAGCAATGCATATTCCCTTTATGCTCATGGAGCCAGGTTGCATTTTATGAACTGATTATGAAGTTAGATGCATGTGCACTTTCATCTACTCTAACCTGCTAGGTACAAATGGAGACTTGAGAGACTATCCTTTGATGCCAGCAAAGACTTTTTCTTCATATTTGGTGGCAGTGAGTGCCACCGTTCCCCAAATACTTGGTGGCAGCAGTGAGATTCAAAGCCCATCCTTGCCAGTGATCATAGCATATTTGGCTGGCATTTGAGAGATTCAAGCCTAGATTGTGCTGGGTTCCTATTAGATCGTCAAAGATGCATAATTTCAAATGCATCTTCGCCGAACTTAAAATAAAGAAAACTGAAAACAGCGAAGGGGCATATGACTGATTTCTTTTCCTGGGAAAGAAATCACTTGCCTGCCTCCACTAGTTTGCTGTTTTGTAAACTGTAGTGTGATCTCAGAGTTGGTATATTTAGTTAGAGGGGGTGTGGGAGGTGTGGGGGGTGAAGTCCCTCACTTTGTTTTGTGTGTAGTGATATTTTTTTTTTTTGGACAAGCAATTTATTTCCCAGGGAAAGAAATCGCTCATATGTAGTTTTGTTGTTTTCAGTTTTCATTTTTATGGGTTTGATGAAGATGCATTGAAAGTAATGCATCTTCGACATTGTGATATAGACCCGATTGTGCCACCAGTCATCACAACATGCTCTGTAACTCCAAGCCACACTCAAGCACATGAGTGCACAAGTGCACACACATTCACACACACTTTCAAGGATGCAATAATATCTGCAACATACACTGGTATATTAAATTTGGCCTGCCTTTTGACTGAGGAAATGTACATCAGTTTTTGAAGCATCCTAAAATTAAACACATGTTCATATAATGACAGCAGACAAAGGGTGTGGGTTAGTTTATAAGATACGAATAAGTATAAAGAAAGTATTTTAGTTTTATTGGTGGATAGAACTTTTCAAAGAGAAATAAACTCCCAGCTTTTAGAAACTTACAATCATGTTAATGTAAGCATACACTCATTGCACAGTGATTGCAATATTTTCAAAGAGTTACCTAATCTCAAATTCTTACTGTATTTGAAATTTCAAATGCTCAAAAATATGACAGACTTCACTTTTGACCAGCTAGTACCTATTTGTGGTTCCGCAAAAGACTCTTTGGCTATTCTTGCCGAGCACAAACTTGATAAAACTGTCAGACAGATAAAGTCCTTTATTTTGGACTCAACATAAAATAAACAATACTGATATTTTGAAAAGTAGAGATGTCAATAATATTTTTATTTATTTATTTATTTTTTATTTATTTGTCTTTGCTGAGCAGAATAGTCCAAATGGGCAAAGCATATAAGCATGGGGAGAAGAATTCCATCAGGAGTACATACACAATTGCATTTCTATTATACATTTACAGTTTCAGGGATATAATTGTTGCATAACAGAACTGCATAAAGTATTGATTGCATCATAGGTCTCAATGAATCTGAGACAAATCTCAATAGAATCAGGAATGAAACCAGAAATAATCAGTGACAATCAGGGATACTTTCAAGATATTAGTACTTTAAACTTGAGACATTGACCAAATATGAGAATGTGAATTAATAATTAATATACAATTTCTGAAGTAAAAGAAGTACATAACTCTAATTATTGTAAATATTTATTGAGTGTAACTACCCAGTTTTAGCCAAGAGTCACCAGTTTTATGAGGATTAAGAGGGCAAAGCTAAAATTAAAAGCATCATTAATAAAATCTTCCAGGGCGATACATACATTCCTGAGACTATTGTCAATTATCCCTTTTTGTAACAGGAGATATGAAAATATGAAGACATTGCCTGAAACAAGTCCAACCCATATAGATACCACTAGTGGACGAAAGGGCATATATGGGTACAAAAGGGTAAATATTGTCAATTCATATCAAATGTACCTTTTTTTTATTCTGGCAATGCTGAAACCAGTTGGTGCCATCGAGATATTTAAACTATTTCTGAGAATGTGGTTTCTGCTGCCCAATGCACTTTTTTGTTCAGTTGTTTACATGGAGATATTTCTAGAGTTCTAAATTAAAACACCTTACGAGCATATTTATGACATAAAAAAGAAAAGAAAGAAAGAAAAAAAGAAACAGAAAATGCTCTATTTAAAGATAACATCAATTGCTCTAATTTGATAAGGTATGTTTTTTACATAGTAGTAGTAATTCTGGTCTTCAGAAAAGGAAGTGATTTACAAAATGAATTGGATTATCATGAATATGTATTTAAGTCAGATTAATGCTTCTTTTTATTCAGGTCTCAATCATCATGTTAATTTCAAGACAGTTTTAAAATGCTTCATTTAAAAAATATATTAATTATTTTTAATTCCGTTATTATTTTGCTATGATAGTCCTGGAAAATGGAGGACTTTTTGATAGGGGTATTTGTTTACAGATTTATAAGTGAACACAAAGCTAGTGCCTTTGAAAGGCTATTTTAAGCCTACCCAATTAGATGGGGTCAGAATCAAACCCTATACCTTATGTTTATGAGGTAAACACCTTAACCATTATGCCAAACCCACCTCCTAATGTTGATAGCTAATTGACCATTAGCTATTAAATAATTTTTGCATCACATTAGCTGTGTCCATCTTATGTCTAATAAAGTTTCACTCTTTACAGATGGAAGTGCTCATGTACATTAATAAAGTGTTTTAGCTAATCCATGGAGTTTTGGTTTTATTTGATTCAGCTTTCTAAAAGATCTGCAGGACTTTCTGTGCTATGCTTTAACCAGCTCCAAAACATTAAATACCAGCAACCCATCTCATCTTCTGGGCGCTTAGAATTATTCAGTGCGGACATCACATTAAATTAATTTCAACTTCTTCACATAGATAATAATATATCTTCTACAAAACCCATCGCCAGCATTAATTTTTTTAGTCCTTTCAGACCTCATGTTTACCTGCTCAGCCTCCAGTACCAAATGTCCATGTTGATTTCTTTAGATACTCTCTAACCTCCGTGTACTTATTCCATTATAATAGGGGCCAGTTGTAGATCCTTAGAGTGTCCTTTTGGATTTGGGTCACCTGTGCTTCCATATGGGGGGATTTTTTTATAATCTACCCACTCCCTTTCCCTGCCCCCTACACTCACTAATTGCATCCAATGGTATCACCCGTCTTTGGGCCATGCCTCCCCTTTAGGACCATATCAACAAGCACCCTCTCACCTTGGATGAGTATGCACAATCCTTCCTTGCTGCTCTGTCACTTGCTCAAGCTGTTAGTTAATTACCTGGGCCATAATCAGAGCTTTATCCCTCTAAGCCACTGGAGTGGCTTCACCACCAACATTCTTGAAGATATACTATCATGGATAACACTAAATAAAAAACAAAAAACAATAATACGAGGCTATTTTAACATAATTGGTAAAGCACATTACTACAAAAAAATCATTGATGAAACCAAACCTCGATCCAGGGACTGAAGGTTTCCTATGTCATTTTTTTATTATTTCCATAATAATTCTTTCTACATCCTTGCATATGAGGCTAGTCAGGTTTATGGGCCTATAGTTGCCATGGTCTGTAGATGGCCCATTCTTGTGTAGTGGGATGACAGTTGCAGTCCTCCATTCAGTTGGCACAAAACCTATCTGGAGGTTACGGTTAAATAGTGATTTCATTTGTCCTGATAGGTCATGTTTCATGCTGTTAAAGAGGCATGTTGGGATATTATCATGGCCACATATATAATTTATGACCACAGTGGAATAGCTAGGGTAGGGCAAAGGGGCTAACTGCCCCAGGAACAAAATGTTAGGAGTTGTGATCCATATGGCTCTTTAATGCATACTGGCTTTTAAATACCCATATTGCACTTGCAGTCAAAGCTGCATGCTTTAGCATTCCCTGCATGGTTTAAACTGCAGCAACTGATTATTCTTATTTTTTTTTGATAAAACATGAGCACTGTAGCATTCTGTGTGTGGTACAAACTGTTGCACGTGCTTGCCTCATTTGCAACAAGCACTTTTCTTTTTATTTGTTCCAGATGAGAAAAGAAGGTGGGAACAACAGACAGAAATAAGACCTGACTGGCTCCCGAATTTCAGGATTCCCAGGTACCCAGGTGTGGACTTTTTTTTAATTACCCATCAGCTGAGAAGGGGCAGGCATACCTCTGAAATTTAGACTTCATAATCTTCAGAAAATGCATGCTAACACAAACCTAGTTATTGTAGTAGCTTTCTAAATTTATAAGAACAATATTTCAAATGTCTCCTTATTTTAGGCTTTGTTGAGAAATCTTGGAACTCTTTTTTTTGCTTTACTCATTATTCTTCTGAAGACCTGGGACAGGCATGAGGGAAGGGAGGGAGGGTGGAGTGTATCTTGTTACCTGTATCTTGTTACCTGGAACCGGTACAAGGAGCAGACTTTTTTGTACTTGAAAAACACCTCAAGCACTAAAAACAAAACAAAAATAAAACAGCTACACAGCTGTGTAACCATGTAAAATGCATTAAAATGAATCATACAAATAGGTACAGTCAAGACAATCCTTCAATGATTGCCTTGACTGTACTTATTTGTATGATTCATTCACTTTCCCAAAATTGTTTTATTATATACATTTTTTTCCAACCCTCCTACTAAGAAAATTATACAGCAATACAATAAAATGATGTTAAATTTCCTTTGGTTTAACAATAAGCCTAGAATTGCAATTAACAATTTAGAAGGTTGGGAGAAGGGTGGAATTAATCTACCAGATATAGAGATTTATTCATTGGCATCTATTACTAAAACAGTTACTCTATGGCTGAACCCAACCTACACAGCCAAATGGAAATTAATTCATGAATCTATATGTAATATCAGTAGTAACTCAGCCCATAAACAATATAATATCACTCCAACAAAAGTCTTTTATAATGTGATAAGAGGTAACATAATATTTAATAAAAGTATGAAAACAAAGAAGATAATTGTTACTGAAACAATAATACCGTTTAGAAAATATATAAACATGAAACCAGATATAAAGACATGTTTTTCTTATATTACATCCTATAGCTTGTATACAAGAATGTATAACTACTTTTGATTCAAATGTAATTAAAGAGCCTAAAGAAAAATAAGTGATTTATTGGTATCAAATACTCAATGGCAATACATTACTCACACTAGATCAAATCAAAAGGAAGTTTGAGTTAGATGATAAATCGTGGCTACCAATACATCAAATAAGACAGTACATCACAAATAAGTTGAAAATGATGACATTAACTTTTAAGAATAATATTCCTAAGTTCATAGATATTCTGATACTTTTAATAAATAAACCAAAAATGCACCACCAGGGTTTCCAGACCCTACACAGTTTAATTTAACACAAATTGTTAAGCGCTTTCATCAATCCAAGTTGACTTCATCAGAACAATTACTACAAGGAGAAAAAATAATTTAAATAGGTTAAAACCAACTACTATTGGCTAAAAAATAAACCAATCAGTTTACACTATTAAAATTAAGTTGACAAGTCTAAAAAAAAATAAATAAGTACATTTTCGTCACCATTATAAAATGCATGAGAAAATACAAATAATTTATGCACTATAAATAAATTATTTCAACAAATTGTTCCAAATAAACTAAAATGTTAATTTAAAGTGCTTATAACTTTATATTTTCCTGCCTTTTCTTTCAGTACTGGTATAATAGATATAAAATCAGCCTTAGTTGCCACATTAACTCTTTTTTACATAAAATGTTCTTCTATTACACACCTCTCAGGTCTATTATATCCAAAATAGCAAATATAAAACCAGAAAAATTCTCACATAACATGCTGTGCCTATACAAGGCATTTGTTTCTTTCTTGTTTTTTATGTCGTATAAATGTTCCTAAATCCTAGATCTGAGGGCTCTCTCCGTTTTACCAAATCTAGGATTTATGAACATTTATACGACATAAAAAACAAGAAAGAAACAAATGCCTTGTATAGGCACAGCATGTTATGTGAGAATTTTTCTGGTTTTAAATTTGCTATTTTGGACACGGTGCAAATAGACCTGACAGGTGGAGATTTGAAGAACATTTTATGTAAAAAAGAGTTAATGTGACAATTAAGGCTAGCTGCTAACCTGCACCTTGGTTTAAATGATTTTATATCTATTATACCAGTATTGAAGGAAAAGTATAAAGTTATAAGCACTTTAAATTAATATTTTAGTTCATTTGGAACAATTTGTTGAAATAATTAATTTATAGTACATAAATTATTTGTATTTTCTCATACATTTTATAATGGTGACATATTTTTTTAAGACTTGTTAACTTAATTTTAATAGTGTAAACTGATAGGTTAAAATCAACTACTATTGGCTAAAAATAAACAAATTTAAATTATTTTTTCTCCTTGTAATAATTGTTCTGATGAAGTCTACTTGGATTGATGAAAGCGCTTAACAATTTGTGTTAAATAACACTATGTGGAGTCCGGAAACCCTGGTGGTGCATTTTTTGGTTTATTTGTTCTTCTTTTGCACCCTTGCACCACTTTTTGGGATACTTTTAATAAATAATACTTATAAAGGACAAAAGTCATAAGACACATAAAGAAACAAAGAATTATACAAATAATAGTTATTGGAATTATTATAATCAGATTAATCAAAAGGATCCTGATAAAAATGAAAAAGAAATGATCTTTTTATCACCAAGCTTTACCACCAAGTCAGTTCAGTGGAAACTATATGCATGGAAATTCCTACATAGATCCTTTTTAACCCCGCATAGATTAGAACTAATATAAAAGAAATATACTAATAGTTGGAGATATAAAAAGCATAGAAAAGCAGACTTGGAACACATGTTTTTTGATTGTCATTCACTGAATAAATATTGGTTTGAACGATTTCTTTCAAACAATTTTAATGATAATTTTAAGTTAACCAAGTCATTAGTTTTGTTTAATGTACCCATACCACAATGTGTCCCAAAAGTAAAATATTCTTTACTGTGGACATTGCTTGCAAGAAGAACAAGGCAAGATTTCAAGAAAATCTCAGTCTTCGTGTCTCGAAGGGAAGTAGCAACCATAAAAAAAGAACTGATAAGACAGCATCATACATCACTTATTGGCAGAAAGTTGACAAAATATTGGAAAAAACAAATTGATCTGATTAGTCAGCACAGCATCTTAATGCAAATTGCATTTTGTACATGGAAACATGATGTTACAGATTGTGTACTTAGGCAATTGTATATAGTTTCTTTTGTAAATAGTTGACTAGTTGATTATGTAATATTATTTTATGTTTCACTATTTATGGTTCAATCTATTTGAAGATATGGAAAAATTGTAATAAAAATGTCTTTGAGTAAAAAAAAGACAGTCCTTTTATGAAGATAGGTGAAGGTTGCCAGCTTAGCCAGATAGAATTTTGTAGATAATTCTGTCATTTGTAAATATTAATATAAGCCACAGGCTTGCTCTCTTAGATGAAAGAAAATTCTGTTAGATGTGGAACTGCAAATGTGTAACAACAATGCACTCTGCTGTAAGAAAGCTGATGAGTTAAGCATTGTGAAATTCTTTAATCTAAAAATCAGAGCCAATATGTCTAGAGGGAGGCATTCTGCCTATTGTTTTGAGGCCAGGGTTAATGGCTAGAATTTACATGTATAATTTATTTTATTGCTCTGGCTTCCTGGCCAGCTGCAAGATCAAAAGAGCTATTAACCTCTGAGAGTCTGGTAACCTGGGAACCAGGAAGAAATTATGTAATCTGAAATGAATCAGTGGTTCTGTTTATCAATTTAAGGACAGAAAGAATGAGAGCATTTAGCATTTGTCTTGAGAACATCCATCTCACCACTCTGCCTGTGTTTTATATGTAAGTTCATTTTAGAACTGTGTTTTCTCTTAGATACAGCTAGGAAATAGGAATATTAGACTAGTATGTTTTTTTCTGTGATGTCAGAACTTTACTACTGTATTATTTTAAAGATTTCTCTGTGATCTCTTGACTCTTGACTAGCACTGTGTAGTAAGAAGTATTGTCTTGTGTTTTTATTATTTATTATTAAATATTTTTAAACCTTTCAACTGTGGCTGTTTTTGTGTAGAGATAATTTAAGCTCTAGAGTACATTGCATGTATATAGTGATACTGACCAAGTCACTCCAGATAAGCCTTGACTGTTCAGTTGCACTTATCATTTGGATAATAATATTGCACAGTAAAATTGGACACCCTTTCATAACAGCCTTTTGGTAGCTGATAAATATTAGTGGATGGTGGCAGTGATTTCTACCGTACTGTCTGAGTAAAAGGGGCACAGCTGGAGAGCATGTGTTCTATATGTAAGTTTATTTTAGAACTGTGTTTTCTCTTAGATATAGCTAGGAAATAGGAAAATTAGACTAGTTTGTTTTTTCTGTGATGTCAGAACTTTACTACTGTATTATTTTAAACATTTCTCTGTAATCTTTTGACTCTTGACTAGCACTGTGTAGTAAGAAGTACTGTCTTGTGTTTTTATTATTTACTATTAAATATTTTTAAACCTTTCAACTGTGGCTGTTTTGTGCAGAGATGATTTAAGCTCCAGAGTACATTGCATGTATATAGTGATACTGGCCAAGTCACTCCAAATAAGCCTTGACTGTTCAGTTGCACTTATCATTTGGATAACAATATTGCACAGTATAACTGGACACCCTTTCATAATGGCCTTTTGGCAACTGATAAATATTAGTGGGTGCTGGCAGTGATTTCTACTGTACAGTCTGGATAAAAGGGGCACAGCTGGAGAACCTGTGCCAGCCTTCCCCAGGAGTGTGGTTGTATATAACTCTTATCTCAAAGTGTGTGTGTGTGTCAGCTACTTGGGCAGGGTCACGAACCACTGGTTGGACAGAGATATATGCTGGAGGTTTTAGCTTGCCCACTAGGCTGAGATCTGGACCATATAGCTGTGCCAGTGGGGAGTCTTATTGGGGACCTGGAGGGAAAAGGCAAAACCAGCCCCAGACTGACTGTGATCTCTGTGTGTTCTTAAAAATTGTACTTTACTGTGTGTGTGTATTTACTATCCGTTCCCTGGGTGGATGCCCCTCATTGGTGCTAGTGGTGAGGACTGAGGCTCCTTGATTGCTGGGCCAGTGCACGGGCATCACACCTTCAATGAAACATCATTCAATAACCTTATAAAACAGTGAAAATTGATAGCACTGAAACTCCTACCATTAGATGAAACATTAATCTACTTCAATTAAGCTTTTACAGCTATTCTTAACTACACAACTAACTTATGTATAAAGAAAGTAAAAGCTAAAGCCACACCATGGATAATTCTCAAAATCAAAAACCTGATGTATCTTGGAGACAAAGCATGAAAGGATGGAGAAGTGAGTGAGAACAATGGCAAAACGTGAAATAATACAGACATCTTAGAAATCAATTCAAAATACTGTGTTGAAATATAAGAAAAAACATTTTAAGCTGTATAATCATCTAACTAAAACAATCCAAAAGAATACTGGAACTACATAAACAACCTAGTTTAACCAGGTTAGAAAATTATTCCAAACTTGCTAGCTAATGAACATGATTTCAGTGTAGCCTGCAAATTAAATGATCACTTTGTACAAGTATCTGCTGCACTAATCAGTCAGCACAAACCTCTCATCTTCAGAAAAAACAACTGAAAGTATCTATGATTCCTTCACCCTGTATCCAGTTTTAGTAGATCACATCAAAAACTATGGAAGAAGCTGAAACCCACCACTTTGATAATCTCCCATCTGAGCAATGTAGCTGGTCACAAATTATCCTGAATCTATATCAGAACAATCATACCTGAACCTTGTACCCAAAGGTAGCATTCAGCTTGGCAATCGTCCTCTTATCTCCCTCTCCAAAATATTAGAAAAAATGTATTCATATACCAATACAATGATGTTTATTAAAAAGCAATCTACTATCACAAACACGTTTTCTACTCTGGCCATAGTACACAAACAGCACTACTTAAATTTACAAATACAGCAAGTCTACAACAAAGCATGTTCTAATAACTGCCTTACTTAGAAAAAGCAAAACCCGACACTGCTAAAATAAGCTCTCAATATCCATTATTTAGAATAACAAATATCTGAAAAGCATAACTTTACGAGCTTCAATAAATTTAAAACAAATTTATCAAATACGCAGCCATCCTGGCAATTAAAACACACTATTGCATAGAACTATAAAATCAACTGGATAGAACTTCAACACACTCTAACATTCTCAGCTTAAGGTCATGCAATAACATATTATACAAACCTGGAAAATGTTGAACCGTTAAATATCTAATACAAAAATACAACCCACCCAGACTGCTATGATTTCAAAAATAAAATAGCCATTAAAACAATCATAAAACAACAAAATCACCAAATTCACCACAGGGGCATCCTACCATAGTCACACTGTCTCTCACTTGCTGAACTGGGCTGGCTTGAACTCCCTCACCTCCTTCAGTGGTATCAACTCTCACTCACCCACAAACTAGTAAACCATCCACTAAATGTCCCATCCCTCCAGAATCTACTCCAACCCTATCACACAACCAGACCACTAAGATCCAGCAACAAAAATCACTTGCAGATCACTAAAGCAAATAACTCTGCTGGTGAAGCACTATTCTCTTGCACCATAGCCAAATTATGGAACTCCCTTCCACCCACAATTACCTCCGTACCATCATGCACCCACTTCAAAACTTTACTAAAAGCACACCTAAAAACATGCTCGCTATGCCCTTGCAACTCCCACTCTAATATCACCCATCCCATCCAACCACTACCTTTCTTTCCACTCCACTAACTACCTTGATTATAGCAAGCTCAGATGCTCATAAGCCTAGTACTTATTATACAGCAGGAACTTCTTATTGTAACATTTGTTAATGTCTGTTATGTACTTCACAGATAAAGATTCTAGTTGTCTACTGATGTACTATGTTCTTCATCTGTAAATATGTTGTAAGTAATTGCTATGTTAAATTGTTAATCGCTATGTAATCCAATGTAACTACTGTCTGTTCATTTTAACTGTGGAGCTTTTCTCCCCGGGCCTCCGCTGAAAATGGACCTACGTCCAGTCGGACACTCCCGGTCAACAAATGTAAATAAATAAATAATTAATTATCTTGATGACTTCCTTTACTCAGTATATGTAGATAAGCTATGAAACTCAATTCTCCCAGGCCTGACAGAAGAACCAAATGACAAAATGTTTGTAGAAAAAAATATATATATCATCAACCTGAAACCGCATGTGTAATAAGTCTGAACAAGCTTAAGCTTTACCTAACTTAGTACAACTTAGCATGTGCCTAACACCAACCTGTAAGTTCATATTTAATGAGCTTTGACAAAACTACTGAAAACAACCTTAATATTTAAAAATGAACAAACTCCACTTCTGTCACTATATCTTCACTTCTGTGCCTTTATTTTCTCTTTACTTTGTTTTCTATTTATGTTTTGGCCTTATCACATAATATGTACATTAACATCTTCCACACTTCTTATTACTTTTGTTAACATAACCATATACCTCTTTAGTAAGCCCACTCTTTCTAAGGAAAATGCATGTTAAATGCATTTAGTCAGAGTACTATAATTCCAAAACACTGATTGCGATGCTTTGCACAGTTACGCACGCAATATTTTCTTGCCTATGTAGTCAAGGCTAATCATTAAATGTATATATTGTATATACAATCCTTTGCTGTCACTGTTATCTGTAATGTCTTATATAATTACAATAGAAAAATGTTTTATCTTTTTATACATTAAGTTTAATTCCAATAATATACATAAACCAAACTAGGAAAGCAATATGTACATTTTAGTTCAGTCCTGCCTGCAAATATTTTGCATTTTTAATTCTCATTCACTCTGTACTTTTTATTCTTCTTATTTTCTCAATTTATTTTTTAATTAATGCTTACTAGAGTATTTCTCCATGCACTAATACCTAGTTGGCCAACAAAAATATGATCCTTTTCCTAACCAACTACATGCCCCCACCACGCACACACACATGCGCACGTGCGTGCACACACACACACACACACACACACACACACACACACACACACACACACACACACACACACACACACAGACACACACACACACACACACACACACACACACACACACGGAGCTGTGGCTGTCAGAATGTGTATCGGCTCTATGAAAGTAATGACTTTTGAGATGTTAGACCGTGCTCACTTCCTAGCTCACTGATATGAGCCCCTCCCCATTCCCTACTGCACATACTATATCTGCACAGAGCTCCAAGTTTGTGTTGTGCATCCATTTATCCCGCCAAAAGGAAATACTATTATAACACATCAATAAAATCATACCAGCTCCTTAAGTCAGCCATTATGCAAAGTAGGATCTTAATCCTGTGGTGCATCTGATGCTTATCCATCAAGAGGGACCCCTAACAAAGCACTGGTATAGGGCTTTTGAGTTCTCTTAAGCAGAGGAGTTGCGGGGTCTCAAGTGTGCTTTTATATGTATTCATTATCTTTCCTCTAGCTAATTGTTTAGACCCAACCAGACTTCACTGTTGAACATACAAGATTGAGCAATCCCACCACTGGCATCACCTGTTCTATCTTACATTTCTTCTTTTTGGATTACACTTAATCTTTTAATGAACTAAGTTTTTATCAGGTAATTTGAATATCTGATGTTATACATTGATTTCTACACATGCCAAAAAATCAATTCCTTGGAATATCTTTCCAACTTATCCTTATCTAATGGTACCACCAACTCCCTGCATAACCATCAAAATTCCACAGTGCCTTCCTGTGTGGCCCTCAGTCCAGCTTCAGTTATTAAGAGCTCATCTAGATAATACACTGCTCTCTTGCCAGGTCCTGCTCTTTCTCATGTCTAAAGTAAGGAAAATATGAACCTTCCAAAAGTGAAGCCTGCCACAAAGCAATTCATTGTCATGGCTTTGTGAAAAAAGTACATGCCCATCAAGTGCTTTTTCAGTGATCAGATTGGGAACATTTGAAAGGCTGACTCACTATCCATTTTTGCCAGTCATGGGTCTTCAGTCACTTTTATGAGACTAAGTGCATCATCTAGGCGGGACCAATCTTAGGTCAACTGGTGCTTCTAGGAGAAGAGCTCCATGGCACCCCACCATCCTCTCAGCATGTCTTAACTGACCAGGACTGCACTGTAATAAATGTGGAGGAAATAAGTGAATTAAGACCAGGGTCTGGGGGGTGCAAAATCCTCAAAGAACATAGGGTTTCTAGATGCTCTAAGTTGCATTTTAAAGTTTTCTTTAAACAAACTTTTCATTCAGTGATGGCCTGAACAATAATCCTAATTGAGGAAAAGAAATTTCGCTATTGCTCTCCAAGTCTGCTTTTTCCTATATCTTTTTGTCACAGTCTAAGCAATTAAAACTTCACTGCAATAAATCCAGAGCAAATGACTGAATTAAACTATGGTCAATGAACTGCAAGGCCCCCAGAATACATGGAGGTCCTAGATGCTGGAGATGCATTTTAGACTTTTTCCAACATGTGATCAAATGATGGCCTGAAAAAAGTCTTGATTAAAGAAATAACTAAAGTGTTATTCTTGACCTTTGTCTTTTCCTGCATCCTTTCAATAGGCCATAATTGACCACAACTACATGTGGAGCAAATAACTGCGTTAAGCTTGGGGGGAGGAGGCGGGTCCTGGAGCCACTAGGCCACCAGACACCCTGAGGGCTGTAGATGCTCTGAAGAGCATTTTAAAGCTTTTTCCTAACCTTTTGACCCAGTGATTACCTGGACAAAAATCTTAAGGAAAGAAATTCAGTCTTTTGATTTTTACTTCAAAATAGAAATAAGTTGCATTTAAAGCTTAATGTTCAAAATTGACCAAGTAGCAGTTCACAATAAACTGACAATATAAAGGCTTGTAAGGATACATAAATCATATCTGAGAAAAGATTTTATCGCCCCCCCCCACAAAAAAAATAGTCACCTTCTTTGCATCCTCAATATTTGAAAGTGAAGACACAAATGACAACAGTCACGTATATTTCTGGTTGCTGCTCTCATACATATACACTGCAGGCCTCCTCACCTCGACTACCAAAAGACTGTCATGATGTGTGTAACTGTTTGTCAGACTGGAACAAAACTGAAAAAATAGGACATAACAGGTTTCAACCTGTTGCTATCAGACATATAAACTGCATGCATCCTTACACTTCCATAAAATATAGCCACCTGTATATGCATCTAATGTTTGTGAGGAAATTAAAAGAAAGGATTACAGTAATGTTTCTAATGTGGTACTCCTAGACAGCACACTGCTGCTGTATAATCTATAGTAACCATCAATGCACACCTCTGATGTTTGCGGAGAAAGTTAAAGAAATAATAACCACACTGACCCTAGCCCAAAGCAAGCTACAGTGAACTTTGCACATCTCCGAGGTTTGGGAAGAAAGTTACAGAACTAAAGGCATTGCATCCACCCACCCCCCACAACAGAAACTATGATGACCTGCTGTACATAGTTCTGAGAAGGGCTGGTTTTAGACTAGGTGAGGTTCAGGACAATGGCCACAACTAAAGCTTGTGTCAATAAAGTGTGGGGGCCAACAAAGTGTTGATGTTCTGTGAAGCTTTGTATGCCTTATATTTTAAAATATGGTTTAAACTAATCAAATCACAAGTGGATCAGTTACTTTCATCAAGATAGCCCCCACACCCACAGGGCAATGCTAGACATTTCTATGTACAGTTCAGGCAAATGACTGTAATAGAAGAGGGAATCCTTGTAATGTAGTAACCACACAAGCAGTTGCTGCACATTAAATTATTCTAAACTGCTTGAAACATTTCTCATCGGTGGTGCAATGCCAGAATAATGAACAAGCAATAGTAGCTAGTCATTTTCCTTTACATATGTCCACGATAATTATAGTCACTTTGTACTGTATACATCAGATGCACAGTTAATTAGCCCATCTTACTTCACACCAGTGTAAACTACTTTTGAAATCCAGATATAAACTCTTCAAACCGGGCAAAGAACAAGAGGTGAGATACTTACAGAGTCAGCTCTACTCACCAGTCAGAAGTAATAGTTACTTCTGGGTGCACTTCAGATGATTGTGATAAAAAAAAGATGGCAATGTATTGCATTTCTACTCTGTGAACTTCCATGCAAAAAGTAGCCACACATTGAAAGTATTTCAAAAGGATTCAAACAAATCATGTTAATGCTGCATTGTACACTAGTCCTGTAAAGCCAGACAGTGACTTTAGAAACTAAGCAAACAACAGAAGGGTCAATTACTTTCAACAGGCAACTCCAAATGCCCACTAGACCTGCAAAGCCAGATAGTGTCTGTTTAAAATGAGGAAATAACAGTTATACAGACAACTCAATTAAACTTTCATTAAGCACCCCATAGGGTGTGCATTAGAAGACACTATTAAAATGAGAAAATAAAATGGCCAATTACTTTATGCAGAGATGTCATTGAAATCTACTTTAAACACTAACAGGGTGAGCTGTAGTAAACTTCACTTCTGCCCTTAAGTCAGTCATGTCTTCAACTACTTTAACAGATGGACAGCATAATGTTCATCAGGGTGGTGCCTCTCCCCCGCACCCCCACCTTAGGCCAACAAGGCTCTTAAAAGTACATTAATAACAGTTGATTCTATATATACAGTGGGGAGATGTAGGGGGTGACAGCCCCTTTGCTGCATATCAGCATCTCTCTCTCTCATTGTCAATCATTCATTACCACTCCTAAGTGTGATGAAAACTGCGTGGGGTGTTTAAAGTAAGGTATGTCAAGAGTGCCCTACCCACCTAGCAGTTACACTTTCTTCTGTATATATTTCAGCAGCTAGACATTAATGTATTGCACAAATCACACTAATCCTGCAGACGCACGTTAGTCCTGCAAAGCTAGCTAGTGACTACTTAAACTAAGAAAAACAACAAGAGTGCCAGTTACTTTCTACAGACAGTGCCCACTCCCTCCCAGCAGTTACAGCTAAAAGTGATGCCTCTGTATTGTATTTCACTTTTGTTCCATGGAAAGAGTAGCCCGACATTATTCCAAGTTGCTTCACATAAAACAGTAATCCTGCAAATGAGCTCTAGTTATGCACAGTCAGATATTTAAACTGAGTAAAGAAGAAAACGGTCAGTTACATTCTACAGACAACTCATTACATATAGCTAAAAGTGGCAGCCATGAATTGTATTTGAGCTTTGATCCATGGAAACAGTAGTCACACATTTAAGTATTTTGAGTTCCTTTACACAAATAACAGTAATCCCACAAAGTATGAATTATGAGCAAAAAGTAGCCATTTGTTACATTCCCGCACTGACACACCAACATTTTCTGTTATACAACATCATTTAGTTAGAAGAACAACAGGTTTTTCATTAGCAAACATTATCTCAGGAAAAAGAAACACAGCACTCATATGTCTCACACATTTGACTGGCTGCATCCCTCAGTGGTTTAGCAAGAAATAAAAGAAAAAAAAGTGGGTGAAATACCTCACCCTCTAAGCACAAGAAATACTTTAAATACTAAAACTTAGATGTCTGTCATTATTTAATGATTTCTGTGCTCAATGATTTTCCAGAAAACAAATTTTATGTGGAAAAGACCAAAAACATGAGGCAAAACTCCAGACAATTGAGAAGTATGTTGAGAGCAAGGAAAATCAGGCAGAGCTGAGGTACAGCAAAAACATCTGGTTGTCTGCTAGTAATAAAAAAATACTTACCAAGCACTACCACTGAGCTTTCTCTTGACATTGGACTCCTTCTGTTGGAAGTTATTGACTTCTTGCTCTGTCCTGCCCATGATCTTTCAGATTCATCATCAAGATAAATCATGGGTGGGATGAACAGGAGGCCAAAAAATCAAATGGCCAAGTTTGCACAATGTCCTCCCTAAGGATCCACTCTCTCTTCTTTTGGGGTTGGGGGTGGATGGCTTTTCTTGTATTTATTTATTTCTATAGTGAAAATATGATGTTTTTCCTTATTATTAAAAATAAATAAATACCTGAATATTGCCCCTAAAAAAGAAATGAGAGCAGTGTCCTAGGTGACTAACTAGTTGGCCTATGTATAAGACTGGCTGTGCCTCTAGGTAAACATATTGTACTCTGTAAGCTTCCTTTTTTGCGTTGTCATTAACTGACCACTTCCCCTGTTTAATTTCTCCAAGTCTTTTGGGTTTCAAATACCATGACAAAAATGGGCCTCATTCCTGAAAGTGTCATTAAAGTTCATGAAATTAGTATTGTTTCAATCTTTGACGTTGGACAAAAGTGCTCTTTACAGCACCCATAGTGTGCCCAGAATTGACTCCTGCAATTCTTATGGAGTTGTATAAGTACATAGGTTCATAGGAGGTTACTAGGCTAGCAGACCTAGAGACTTTATAAGCCTAATCATGTTAATCCCAAGTATCCCCATTTGTTCTTTTTTGGGTAGTTTGCAGAATGAATTTATGAACAGAGCTGGTCTGTGATCAACACCGGCTACCCCAGTCCATGAGGGACATGGGTGCCACCCCATTGGTGAATTTGGGGTCTTCCATCCAATTATCTAGGTTGCGCTTGAATAGGGTCAGTGAGGAGCTCTGTTTTATGGGAATAGTGAGTCTATTCCAGAGAAACGTCAGTCTCTGGGAGACATATCTGTCTCACCAGTATGATGCGTTAATGTCAGAAGCTAGGTTGGGGTCCTTAAAGTGAGTGACTCTTGAGCCATATGACTTTCAGATGTACAGCATTTCCATTAGGCCAGAGTTAGAAATTCCCTATATAGGCCAGGCACAAGTCACATCTCAGCAGCCTATAAGATACTGACTAAAGTAACAGAGCTTTCAGCCTGTCCACACAGGTTATGGTTTGGAGTCCCTGTTCTTTCTTAGTGAGAAACCTCTGTGGTCTCTCCAGCTGCTGCAGGTATCTGGTGAGGTGCATGCAAAAGGGTGCATTATACTCTATTAATGGTCTTATGACAATAAAGTACAGTAGAGTTATGACATCCCTTGACCTGTATGCTATGCCCTTGCTTATGAGGTGCATTATATAGAATGCTTTCCTTACCACTGTGGAAACGTGGTGGTTAAAGTTCAGATTGCTATCAACCTGTGTGTTAACTGAGGATCTATGGGGTGGTGATATTGCGAATAAGACAGATTACAGAGAGCTACACTGGATTATTTAAACTTCTAGCCAATGTTAAACCTAGTTTAAATGACAATATTTCTTTAAGGCTGGTGCTTTGTAAGCATGGCCTACTTCATTGAGCTGATTGCTTCAGCAGCTTTATTTTATGAATGAGCAGCAGATGTCACTATTGATGTCATATTTAAATTATGTGTCTGTTATGGTTTACTATTGTATTGGCGAAGTGCCTGTGCTCGAATGACATTTGGTCGAAAGGCAGTTTTCCAATGGACAGAATGCCAAACCAGAAAAGATCGACTACACTACAGAGAATGTGTAGTGTATGTTGATTATTTGAGTTTGGGATTGCGAATGGAGATTGCGGTCCAGTGAAAAACAAGGAATTAACCCATTTCCTCACTGCAGTGCAATTTCGGAGTTGGTATATATAATTTGCAGGGGATGTGGGGGGGCGCAGGGTGGCTTGCCTCTCTGCAAAACAGTAAAACACACATACCGTTGACTGTGGAATGTCACGGTATGTTAAATTGCATAGCACAGGTAAATGACATCACCTCCTGCTATGTCGAATATATCAAACTACGAGTGTCAATGTATTCAGTTTCGACTTGGCTGCCTTTTTGATGGTACAGATTCAGCATTTTAGGTTGACATTGTGACCAGTCGACCAATTTAGTTTCATTAATTCAATAATAAACCCATGTGCTATATGTGTTTTTATTGGTTGGGTTTTAGATTTCTGTGTGCTGATTGGTACAGCTCTCTTTATAAGGGCTGTAGTCTGTTGTCTTGTATTAAGGTCTGAGGAAGCATTCTTCCGCAAAAGCGCTTACCTTTTTGTTTTGTTTCTACTTTAGTTTGTTTTTATTATGCTGCTTTTTGCTGCTCATTGTTGTGGTGGTCAAAGTCTTCTTTTTGGATTTTACTTTGCTGTGGATTTGTTTGACCTTTGCCTGCAAGTATTCCTGTTTCTCTTTTGTATTAACCTGTGTTCCCATGTCTCACTCTACTGGGTTGGAACTCAGGGGGTGCTGACAATATTGTAATTTGTAGGGAATTCCCTTTTGACAAAGGGAATAATAATGCAATTTTTTGCATTTGGTTTTAGACCATGGCTTTGGTATCAATCATTTGTTTGTGTTAGTCCTTCTTGTAATATGTTGACATAATTGAGGGATTTGATGATTGCTTCCAGTTTGCAATCATCAGTGAACTTGGTGAGCCAAAGGTCATCTACTTTGGCCTAGACTTCAGAGAAATAGATGCCAAACAGGAAGGGGCCCAGCAGAGACCCCTGTTGTACTCCACTGGTGACGGGTCTACTGGTGGAGGTGGAGTCACCAATTTTGACTGAGTGTGTTCTGGCAGTGAGCCAGTTGGCTACCCATCTAGTAACATAAGGGTTAATCCCTATCTGGGAGAGTTTCTCAATTATGCCAGGGAGGAAATTGTATCGAATGCCTTGGCATGGTCAAGATAGGCTGTGTGCATTGTCTTACCTTCATCCATGGCTTTGGTGACAGTTTAATAATCATGATCTACCCTTAATGAAGCCAAACTGTATTGAGTCCAGAGTTTGAAGGTTGCCTATGTCATTTTTGATAAGGTTCATGATAACTCTTTTCATGGCCTTGCAAATGAAACTGTTTAGACTTATTGGTCTGTAGTTTCCTGGGTCAGTTGATGACCCCCCCCCCCCTTTGTGCAGGGATATTACTGTTGCTCTTCCCCAGTCTGCAGAAACATATCCACTTCTCAAGCTATAATTAAAGAGAATGACAAGTGGGTCTACTAGGTCTTGTTTTAGATTGTTTAGTAAGCAACTTGGGATATTATGTGGTCCCATTGAGGCTGTGTTTTTGGCTTTGGCATGCACAGAGATGACCTGTTCTAGAGAGATACTAGACAGAAGACTGGTGTTTGGTATGCTTTGGGATATGGTAGGTGGGGACATGGGGTGAAGTTTGTGCTGAATCTGTAAGCTAGCAGATTGGCAATATCATCCAACATAGTACGAGCATTCCCTTTTAGACTTCCAATGTAGTTAAAGAATCCCTTGTGATTCTCCTTGGCTAAGAGATGTGATTTTAGCTTCATAATTTGCTTTAGAAGACTTTACAAGATTTCTGTTTTTCCTGTTTAGGCTTAGGAGGGAACTCTTACTCTGCAGAGTGATATATTTATACCCAAAGTCCACCATGGCGGTTTGTTTTTGCTGTAAGATCTGGTTTTGATCCAGTCAGGTACAACAGAGTTTATGCAGTCACTTAAGTGTTTGTACAGGGCATTTGTGTACACGTCTGCATATTGATCATTGGTGTCTGTGACTGTGGGTGGTATGAAGCTTTTTATAACCACTGCTTAGCATTCTGTAGTTAACTTTGGTGAAGTTTTTTATAATTTTGTTACTGTGAGAGTGTCAGTTCCAGTAGTTATTTCAAACAAGACTGATCTGTGGTCTGACCTAACCAGGGAGGGCATCACACATACGGAAGTACAGTGCCCTCCATGTTGGTCAGTACTATGTCCAGAACATTAGAGCCCCTAGTGGAGGGTGCAGACCATCTGTTCCAGAGCATGTGTGTTAAAAAGTCCAGGAACCTCTAGGCAAGCATGTTTTTGATCATGTATGTCCCCCAGTCTAAGGAAGGATATTTGAAATCTCCCATAACCAAGGCGTTGGACTGTATGATGAAGAATTCCAGTAAATTGAGGTAGGTGGTGTGCTTATCCTGATTCATGGTGGTGGATCTATAGCTAGCAATGATGTGGTATGGTACTTTCCCAGCAGTTAATTGGACATGGAGCAGTTTGAAACAGTCATGCTGTTTGACCAGTCTCGATGTGCATTGGGTTGGTTCCTTCAAGCTCATTTTGAGGTCTGAATGTGTGGAAGACATTGTTAAGCCTTGCATGGCTGAGGTTGTCTCAGCACCCTTGAACCATGTCTGAGTAACAGCACAGATGTCAGTATCCTTCAAGGTGAGGAGTGCTTCCAGGCAGTGCAGTTTCATGTTTAAACTCCTAGCATTAAGCATCACAACCCTGAGTTTGTCTTGGTTAGATTTTATTACATTGAAAAAGTTGTTGTTTTTGACACTGAAAGGGTCTTTTCCAGTATCTGAAATCCGATGGGGGACTGGTGCTGACCATCTCTAGCAAAGCAGCAAGGTTTGTCTACCATATCTTCCCAGGCTAACAGGTATTGGACCCCCCCCTGGACTGACACCAGGCGTTGAGCCAGTTGTTGAAGTCAATCATTTTTTGCTTAGATTTTATCACCCTGGGTAATGATAGGATACTGCTTAGGGCTATGGACATGCCTGTCAAGGACACATAATCAGAGAGTTCTGTCATGTCTCTCTTCATATAGTCCAGAGAGGTACGTCTCAGGTCAATCACTCCAACATAGACTATGACAGAGTCATAACAGTATTTGTTGTTGAGTGACTTGAGTGCATACATGATTTGTTGGATCCTGGCACCTAATAGGTGGCTGACTATAACCTTCTTCTTGTCCAGTCTGGTGAGAGGAACGTCTGTCTGTCTCACTATGGAGTAGCCTACGACCAAGACATTTGATGTGTTTTGCCTTAGGGACTTCTTTATTGAGACACACGTGTGATGATATGTGTATTGCTTTCTTTATGCTTAGTGGTGAGTGCTTGTGGTGTGTGTTTGAGAGGTTTCTGTGTTTTTGGTAGGCTTTTAGTGAGTGCCTCCACATATATGGGTTTATGTGTCATGATCTTAATTTGTGCAAGAGATGAGGTTTGCCTGAGAGATGAAGTGTGTGCTGACAACCTATTTGATGTCTAGTTTGTTTTTATGTGAAAGAATTGACTCCAATTCCACAGTTTATTTGCATCTCTCACATAGGCTGTTAGTTTGCATTCAGTGTAAATGGTTGTCAGTATACATGAAGCAATTGCTACATTGCCTCAAGATGCCCATATCAATCAAGTTCTCAACCAACATGGTTTTAGTGGTAAACCAGAAGTGGGATGAAGTAGTAAATCAATACAAAAAAAACTTCAAGAACACAACTCCACTTTATTGCAAAGCTTTCAGGACTACGCCATTCTTCAGTGCTAATACAAATCAATAATATCACTCATTTTAAGTAAAAAATGTTTAAAACGTGATCACAGTCAGCCAATTGTAAATCACATTCAATTAAAAACATTCTCAAACAGTACAATGTAAAAAATACACAAAGTCATACTTAGTACAATTACATTTGTCTCTTAACTAACACAGGTTTAATGCTAACAGCACTATTTAACCCTGGTTGCATATCTGCCTATAGTCTTATAATCCAGTTGTATTCCTCATTTTCCAGAGCATTATTAACATTACCACCCCTAGCATGCTTCCGAAATTTACAGTTTAAATTTAGGCTAACATACATTGTTTATAAGCATGCTAGGGGTGGTGATGTTAATAATGGTCTGGAAATTAAGGAATACAACTGGATTATAAGTCTACAGGCAGATATGCAATCAGGGTTAAATAGTGCAGTTAGCATTAAAACTGTGTTAGCAGAGAGACAAATGCAGTTGTACTAAGTATGACTTTAAGTGTATTTTTTACATTGTACTGTTTGAGAATGTTTTTAATTGAATGTGATTTACAATTGGATGGCTGTGATCACATGTTTTAAACATTTTGTACTTAAAATGGGTGGGTACTTTTCCGTTATTGGGGTAACATTTGCAATGAGAAGTATGTAGTATAAACAGGTATTCTCATATGTCTGAGTTTCTTTACGTTTTTCTACATTCTGACCATTTATTTATTCTACATTTGGTGGAGGGGCATTTCATATCCCTATTATAGCATATTTTGCAGATGGGAGGTTGAAGACTATGGCGCTACCACTGCCACAGCACTCTGAACACAAATGCTGTTGAACAGGCTGCAGCTACAATCTCTCTGTACTGTACAGATCTTTGCAAAATGTCCTTCATTTTGCCTCATGGTTTTAGTCCTTTTATTCATAATGTTGTGGTTTTATGCCAAACATTTGTCAAGTGATGAAAGATTGGCATTACCGAAATACTAACATAGGTTTCAGGGGCCAGAATTCAAAACATTCTGAGAAGTCATGCATGTCTACAAATTAATTCATAGGGATGACAGTACAGAAATATGATAAATAAAATAACCGTCAGGACATTTCAAGTTTTATGCCTCCTGCGTAAGTGTCATTTACTGTGTTTTCATCCATACGTTCTGGGCTACATATTTAATAAAAGTCAGGCTTCATTGCTAAGCATTTACATAGCTGTCTGCTATGTGACTTTTACTGTGCAGGCGGTTCTCAAATTATGTCAATTTCTTTTGTTATCTATCTATTACATACGTGACATTTATCTATTACATTATGACATATAATGTTTAAGCCAAAAACATTGGCGTTACTTCATAAAAAAAGGTATTAACTTTGTGACAGTGACCCTTCAAAAGAAGGAGCTGCCACTTTAAAAAAAGAAACACTTCAAACACAACAGCTGTTTCAAGATTTGGAAAGGAAAACACTTCAGGGCTAACAGCTCTGCAAGGATTCTGAGAAGCATCCGCCAGAGAAATCACAACTTCATGACTAACAAACCAAACATATTAGGTAAATTCTGAGCATTGCAGGATAATTTGTACAGTTCTGAAAGAGAATTGTTTTTCACACCAGCTTTCACTAGCTACTCCAGCACCCGTGTGATGATTTCAACCACTATCTGCTGCATTACAAATGTGTTGCCCCGATAATGGAGAAGTACCAATGGGTGAAATAATTGATTTGTATTATCACTGAAGAAGGGAGTAGTCCCAAAAGCTTTGCAATAAAGTGCAGTTGTAGCATTCTTGAAGTTGTTTTTTTTTGTATTGACATATCAATCAAGCTGGTAGGAGAAATAATGGGAAACTGCCCATCCATTGGGGTAGGATTTTTTCTGAATGCGGCATTTGGGAAGGATGCCGGGCATGTATTGGTAACATATCTAAATGTGACTGTAAATTCTTTTTTATGAGACCCATTGTTCCTACTAGTATTGGAACTGTCTGGGTATTCTTCTTCCACATTGCCCTAATTTCTGCCTGCAAATCCTGGTATTTTATGACTTTGTGTCTCTCTCTGTATGTAAGACACTACAATCACTGGATGTAGCCATTTCAATGATCAATGCTACTTTTGTCTTCTTTTCATGGAGTACTGTATCTGGTTTTCTTGCATCTATTTATCTATTTTTCGAACTCTTGGTAATGGGTGATATAAAATTCATCATTTTCTATAATGCTTTCTGACTTTTTATGTTTCCAGTGCTTTTCAGTTACTTCAATATTATAATGTTTGACAATCCCCAATGCAACAGTCTTGCCACATTATTATGTCTTTCAGTATACAGTCCTTCTGCCATTAGTGTATCACACCCAACAACAAGATGTATGACTGTTTCCAATTCTGTTTTACAAAACATGCATTTATCTGTTTCTCCAACATGTTCAATGGACTTTGCAAACTGACATGTATGTAGTCCACTATCCTGGGCCACCAATATTAACCTTTTGTCTTTTGGTTTAAATTCAACTCTCCTTAACCATTCCTGCATCAGATCCTGATTTGACTTGAGGTTGTTCCAATAATTTTTCTGTACTTGCAACTATATTTATGCATTTTCCACACTTTGCTTTCTTATTTGATCTTTCAACTTATATTCTTTTTTTTAAACACCTTTTTTAAATTATCACTTGTGACATAGGCATACTTACATTATATAAAAGCAATCAAACCTTATTAACTAGTTTACATTTACAAGCATAACATCAGATATATCATCATATATTATATATTCTAAGCAACATTATACAAATTATTCAGTGACTGCCTTCTCTTATAACTCATTCTTCCTCCAAACCATTTTCTGCATGAATTATTCCAAAAATTTTATCCAGAATGTGCCTGATCTTGCCTTTCTTTTGTTTTTGGCAAAATCAGTTGCTGCCTGATTATTATTTTCTTCTGTTTTGATTTCCATTCCCACCTGACACTCACATGCTTCTGATAAACTAAGTAGAGAAGACATCTTAGACTTTTTCTCCTCATGTTTTAAAAGTTTCACTATGTTTAGATCTTGTGAGGTAAGCAGATATGTATGCAGTCCTACAACTGCAGATCTATACATGTAATCAATTTTGAGGAGGTCCAGACCTCCTTCAGAAATGGGAATATATATAATATTGGTATACACTGATTTTTATAAATCATTTGATAAGCATAAAGCATTTTTCTTGTTTTCCTGTTCAAATGATCCAATACCTTTCGGGGCCAGTCAATCACTGTAAGTCAGAACAGGAACAACAAATCGGTTTATAGCTTGGACTTTGCTCCTAGATGCCAGGCCTGTTTTCAGTATTAATTTTAGTCTTCTAAAATATTCATTACTAAGTTTTATTCACATTTGTTCATATTTTATTGTTGATCCTTCATCAGTTCCCAACTATTTATAAACTCCCTCCTGCTCAAGTTCCTTTATATCACATTCCTGTCCCAGACTGATAGTTTATTGGTGCTGCAGATTTCCTGCTTTAAAGGTTGCTTTTGCAAATTTATCAAGACCAAATTACATTCTTATATCATCTGAAAAAAATTTGACCACTTACAGTTGCGCTTTCTGTTCCTCATCTCATGAACTATGCAGTTTTAAATCAGCAACAAAAAGAAGATGTCGTCTTTACATTCCATTGTTTTCTGGGAGCCAAATTGCAACCATGACCTAAACTGTTAAGTAGATAGCTTAATGGGTTAAGGGCAAGACAAAAGAGCAGCGGTGACAAAGAGTCAACCTGGTACACCCCCCTTTGAATTTTTATCCCTGGGAATATAACTTGTCCTTTATCATGGCTTAGCTTCAAAGTGACTTGCCACTGTTTCATGGTCATTGTAATGTAATCCATCAATGTGTGTATCTTATACATTTGTAAGCATTCTTTTATCCACCTCTCCCTTTTGGTTATGAAAGATGATGTCTAAATTTCCTGAATCACTTCTTTGCCACAGACTTTAGGGGTAAAATGCTAAAGAATGTGAAAGATGGTGCTTTGAAGGACCCTGAAAGCATCCCAGATCACAATTCTTTGTTAAGAAATCCTCTGGATAGACACTCTCTTAACCCTCAAATGATTTCAGTTTCTTGAATGAATGCAAAGAGTCAAATCTGCTTGAAGTGGAAATCTCTATTTGCCAGCATCTTTGTTGTCACTCTTTTGGTATACTGTGATAGGTATTGTTGAAATATGAACTGGAAACACTATTGTGGAAGACACAGCTGAAGCCCCAATGTGTATATGACCACCTATTTATCCAATACATAAACACCAAAAAAATAGTTGTTAAATACTTCTGTTCCTTTCATCAGAACTTTTTTTGACTTATAGTTTAATACTTAAATAGCTTCAAAGACATTATCATATGATAGCACCTCCCAATAACATAACTGATTAATTAAAACCAACTAAACCTGATAGGACACCATCAAGCATCATACTATTTTAACTTTCAGATTGCACTGATTGAACAGCTATCATTTACCCCTGGATAACTCATAGCATCCAATTTAATTTGTCATTTAATTTCACATTTCAATGATGATCATCCATAATATACCCACTAGGATCACTTTTAACCTATTCTAAAATGGCAAAACTAAATCTATCTGTATTATTTTAATTTATATGCTGAAATAAAGCATTAGTATTTTTAGATTTTTTTAGTATCTGTCAGATATTTATAAATCTTTTCTTTCAACTTCCTAGAAGTTTTGCCTATGTAAAATGCAGAGCAGAAGTTGCACACCACCATGTAAACAACTTGTTGTAAATAACATGAAAAATTACAATTGATTTTATACCTTTCACCTTTTATGTTGACATAATCAGCATTTGAAATGTATGTACACTGGGAACGACATCCCCACTTTCACATGCCTAATGTACTCTTGGTAACATTGTTAAACTTTATTGCAGTGCTCTCCAGATAATTTGTAAATGCTTTATCATTCTCATAAACAATAGCAGAATTTTCTCCTAAAATTGAAACAATTGTAGAATCTAGCTTGATCAAATTCCAATTCTTATATATACTTTTGGCTATTGCACTACTATCTAATGTATATATTATAACTAAGGCTCTGGCCCTACAATTAGCTTCTTCGTTATTACCTGTCACCCTTACTGTAGTGCTTACCTCTAAAATACTATTGTCGCTGTTACTTAATATTGGTATGCACACACTGTTCTTTTTATAACCACCTCATTCTTAATTTCATTTACAAAAATCTAATGGATAACTCCATTTAAAAAACATTTCAGCTAATATATTACATTCTTCTTCAAAGATGTCTGTGCTAGAAATCATGCTGGCTAATCGGACCAATTGCCCTTTCACCGCTGACTTTTTTTGGAATCTTAGATGCCAACTATTAAAGTGAAGATATGATAAGAACAATACCTGCCATTAAGCTGAACTTTGGAGGTCGCTATATCTTAATATACAATCGTATCCATGTCACTACTGTGGGAAATTTAAAAAAATCAATAGTGTGAATTACACAGTATGAGCTTTAAAAGTTTCACTGTGAGTATAAATATGGTGTTGAAAAGTGTCTTGTAAAAACAGACCTTCTTAGATTAAATTAATGTGCCACCTACTTTACCACAACAGTATAAGTTGTATAAGGATATTTTTTAATACTAATATTTCTGTTTCTTTGTTTCATTTGTCAACCAGGTAAACCTGCAAGGGGATAACTGCCACTTTTTGGCAGTGAAGATACATGCTCAGAGTTTCACAGTGTTTAAACAGAGACTGATGGAATTCAGCCCAAGACTACAAGGTGAAGTTCTTAAGAAGTTGTAGCCTTAATACTTTGTACTAAACTATCATCTTCACCATCCCTCCCCTCACTTCCTGTATTACAAGATCACATACCTGCATCTACACCTCCCTCAAATCTCCCAAGAATAAGTCCTCAAAGCATTATTCTACACCAGGAACACCACTTCTGTGCAGTCAAGCAACATACTTTGTTGCCTGTTACTTACCTGGAATCTTAAGTTATTATACTTCCAAATAGAGGTTATTCAGTATCAGCCTCCAAAAACACTTCATGCAGGATGAATGTAGGACAGCAACAGTCATCCTTTTGTACAAAGGTGTGGCTTCAACAGACCTGGGTAACTGCAAACCCATGAGTCTGATCAGCCTCATTTACAAGATTATGGAAAGGATCATTATGGAATTAATAAATAAAGACCATCTTCAAACTCTAAACCCAAGAGCCAGCTCAAATTTGTCAAGAGCAAATCCTCCCTACTTAATGAAGTTGATTTCTTCAAGACGGTTACTGAAGCAATGAATGAGAGTAGATCAGTGCATGCTACATACCTAGATCTCACAAAGGCATTCAACACCCTCCCAGACTCAAGTATTATAGATAAGCTCTCCCAGCTAAATGTAAGTCCCTATATAACTCTCTGGATAGCAAATTGGCTCACAAATAGAACCCAGAAAGTCAGAGTGGGAAGCTTTACCTCCTTCAATAGACCTGTCACTAGAGGTGTACTCAAGGGATCAGTCCTTGGGCCAATCACCTTTGGTATTTACTTCTCAGAGGTCAAAGCAATTGTTAAGTCACCATCATAAACTCCCCAGAGGACATTAAAATCCCCTAAGAAGACCTTTCTCAAACTGATAGCTGATGGCAAAACTTTCGACATAAACCTAATGCCAAGAAATGTATAATTGCACCCTTTGGCTAGCATAACTTCCCTTATAACTTTCAGATTGACAAAACACCTCTGAAAGTTGATCCCACTGTCAGGGATTTGGGAAATTACATCAGCAATGAACCAAGCTTTGATCACCACATATTCACTATCATAAGGATGCCCTTTTTCATCACATAGCTTATATCTAAAGGTATGGTGTCCAGGTCTAGGTAGGCAATCAGTCTACCGTACATGGCTCTCATCAGGATGATAATTGAATATAATACCCTATTCAGTACATGCCTGTGCAAACACTTGTCACATAGCTTTCCCACTAAAAAATCAGGGGCCTAAATCACAAAAACTATCCAAACTGTTTCAAAGTCTTGTTTCTTTACTTGGTATCATACAGGCTGCTAAGAGGTGACATTTGCCTTTTGTATTGAGCCTGAACAGATCATATTCTGTTAGACCTATTACAGATTTACAAGTCCAAAATTCCAGTAACAATGTGAACAACCACTCAAGGATCTCAATCTCTTTTACAACATAAATAGAACATGTTGCAGGGATAAGTATGTATCCCAGAGAACACCTCTTTTTTGGAGCCATCTTCCACTCCATTATAAAGAGAAGTACTTCTCTTTCTCTATTCAAATGTAATTTGAAAGAATGGATGGGAAACTGCAATTTCACCCCTAGTTTATCACCCATGTTTGATTTGGATAGGGGCAGCAAGTAAATGTGCCATTATTTCCTTGCTCTGCCTGACTCCACGTTATTTATATTACTTCTGGCTTAACATAACCAGAAAAAAATACATGATGTCTGGTCATGAGAGCCCAATTATAGGCATAAGCTGGAAAATAACTTCCTGACAAAACAGTTTCAGACACATTTGGTGGAAATAGGATAATATAGAGAATACATTCAGACACTCAAACCCAAAAATGTTTGAAGTACCAGAAGAGAGGTAAGGTAAGAAGCATATAACGTATCATTTAAAGCTGGCTATCAGGATTATTACGCACTGACTTGGACAAATTCAGATTGGAAGGTTAAACAGATCTTTCACCCTAAGGTCTGCAGATAATGGCCAGCCACTATCCATAACTGTGAGATTTGTCTCATTAAGACAGAAAGATGAAATATACCGAACTTCACAACAAAGTTCCAAGACCACAGTGGACATGAAATACACAGAGATGATGACAGAACAGAGAAAGTGTCTAATTCTGTGTTGGGGAATCCACAGGTGAAATACAGGTGCAAATTTCATCTGGAAAGAGTTGTAAGGACAAGATCTGTTGTCAGCTGATATACAGTTGACTGTAGTGCAATGACTGCAATAGCCTGAAAAGTGCCTTGGGGTACCTTTCTCCCCAGCTTGTTTCTAGACTATATACCTTACCAACAGGCTACAGTCCATCATATGACCACCTCCTGCTCTCCCTTTCTTCCTGTCTAACTAGTCCCCCACAGCTCCATTCTCGGACCCCTACTATTCAACATGTTTACTAACATCCTACACACATCCTGCAGCCACTCCTCTCTTATTCAATATGCAGGCAACTCTACTCTTGACTCCTGCTCTAACATCTCTCAACTTCACACACTTACCCAAAACTCATTTCTTTCAGTTGAAAAATGTCTTACGGAAAACCAGCTTATCCTAAACCCACAAAAAACGTCTTCTCTTCCTTTCAAAATCTCTCTTTCATCACAAATCCACCTTTACCATTGTATCACTTAATAACACAATCATTAAAATAGAATGCCACACAAAGCTCCTTGGTACTATAATTGACGATCAATTAAAATTTGACCTTCACTTTCAACAGTGCATCAAAAAAATTCACCAAAAATTGGGTTTACTTTATAGGAACAAAACATTCCTTACCTTCGACTCTAAACTTTCTCTGGCTCAGGCATTCCTCTTTTTATTTTCTCCAAGTCTTTTGGGTTTCTAATACCATGATGGGAACGGACCCCATTCCTAAGTCATGAAATTAGTATTGGTTCAATCTTTGATGTCAGCTAAAAGTGCTCTTTGCAGCATCCACAGTGTGCCCAATAATGACTCCTTCTGCAATTTGTACAGGGTTACATGAATTGGTAACATATCTAAATATGATTGTAAATCCTATTTTATAAGACTTATTACTCCTACTACTATTGGAGCTGTCTGGGTATCTTTCTTCCACACTGCTCTCATTTCTGCCTGCAGATCCTGGTATTTTATGACTTTGTGTCTCTCTGTACACAGGACACTGTAGTCACTGGGTGTGGTGACTTCAATGATCAATGCTATTTTTGTCTTCTTTTCATGGACCACTATATCTGGTTTTCTAGCATCTGTCTTTTGAACTATTGGCAGTGGATGATTCCATGTGATATAGACTTCATTTGCTATGATGCTTTGTGGCTCATGTTTCCAGTGTTTTCCAGCCACTTCGATACCATAATGTTTGCACAATCCCCAGTGCAACAGTCTTGCCACATTATTATGCCTTTCAGTATATAGTCCTTCTGCCATTAGTATGTCACAACCAGCAACGAGGTGTGCCACTGTTTCCAATTTGGTTTTACAAAACCTGCATTTCTCTGTTTCTCCCACATGTTCAATGGACTTTGTAAACCAGTCTGTATTTAGCCCACTATCTTGGGCTGCCAATATTAACCTTTCATTTCTTGGTTTGAGTTTGCCTCTCCTTAACCATTCCTGCATTCATTCTTGATCAACACAAGGCTCTTCCAGAAGTTTTCTATACTTGCAAATATATTTATGTTTTTTCCACCTTTCTTGCCTTCTCATCTGGTACTTCATCTTATATTCTTTCTTTTGTTTTTTGGCACATTCAGTTGATACCTGGTTTTTATCTTCTTCTGGTTTGATTTCCATTCCTGCTTGACGTCAATATGCTTCTGCTAAATTAAACAGAGAAGTCATCTTAGATTTATTCTCATCATGTTTCAAAACTTTCACTACATTGGGATCTTGTGAGGTCAGTAGATATGTGTGGAGTCCCACGATTGTAGATCTATACATGTAATCAATTTCAAGGAGGCCCATCCCTCCTTCGGAACGGGGAATATATATAATCTTGGTATACACTGATTTTTATAAATTATTTGGTGAGCATAAAGAATCCTTCTTGTTTTAATATCTAATCTATCCAACACTTTTTGGGGCCAGTCAATCACTCCAAAACTGAATGTTCGGACAGGAACAGCAAATTGATTTATAGCTTGGATCTTGTTCCTAGATGTCAATGCTGTTCTCAGGATTAATTTAAGTCTTCTAAAGTATTCCTTACTTAGTTTTATTCACATTTGTTCCTGTTTTATTGCTGATCCTTCATCAGTTCCCAAGTATTTATACACTCCCTCTTGCTCAAGTTCTTTTATATAACATTCTTGACACAAACTGATGATTTCCTGGTGCGGCAGTTTTCCTGCTTTAAAGGTTGCTTTTGCACATTTATCAAGACCAAATGACATTCTAATATCATCAGAAAAAGTTTTGACAACCTGCAACTATGCTTTCAGTTCCTCATGTGATGAGCTATACAGTTTTAAATCATAGACAAAGAGAAGATGAGAAGTCATTAGACTTTGTTGTTTTCTAGGAGCCAAATTGGAGCCATGGTTTAAGCTGTTAAGTAAACAGCTTAATGGATTAATGGCAAGGCAGAATAGCAACAGTGACAGAGAGTCACCCTGGAATATAGGTTCATAGGTTCATAGGTTAGTACTAGTCTACTGGTCCTAGGGCCTATACAAGCCTAACCATAACAATTCCCTGGATATTTCTTCCCACAATATTTACTTTCCTGGACCCCTGTCTATCAGGGTGACTGATGTGATCCCTGGGGTGAATTTCCTATCTTTCATCCAATCGTCAAGGTTCCTTTTGAAGAGGCCTAAGGAGGTGCTCTGCTTGACATGTGTGGGTAGTGTATTCCAGAGTATGGGGAGTCTCTGGGTCAGGAACCTATCCCTCCAGCATGTTTTGTTCATTGTGATGATAAGGTTTAGATCCCTGGAGCATGTGGCTCTGAGGGATTGGGATCTCTTAAAGTGGAGCATGTCCAACAGCTCAGGGTTTGACATGGCCTTGTATGTTAAGCAGAGATTGCCTCTGAGTAGACGATATGCCACAGAATAGAGCTGGAGTTTTTTTAGACAGTCAGCATAGGGCATCTACTTTAGGCCTGTGATTCTTTTAGTGGGGTATTTCTGAGGTCTTTCCAGCTGTTGCAGATGTCTTGTGAGGTACATACCAAATGGGGTGTCATACTCTATAATGGGTTTAATGAGGGATGAGTACAGTGGGACAATGACCTCCTTTTTCCTGGATGAAAAGCCCTTAGTGATGAGGTGTGCCACATAGAAGGATTTCCTGACTGTTGTGGTGATGTGGTTATCGAAGGTGAGACCACTGTCCACCTGTGTCCCTAAGTCTCTCATCACACTTTCAGTGTTTAGTGTACTGCCACCTATGAGGTAATTCATGGGTACATGTTTTTTTCCCAAAGGGGATAACTACACATTTCTTGGCATTAAGCTTGAGCCCATGGCTCTGGCACCAAGCATCTGTTTCTGTAAGGCCCATTTGTAGAATATCCACATCATTTGGGGATTCAGTAATGGCTCCCAGTTTGCAGTCATCTGCGAACTTTGTTAGTCAGAGTCCCTTAGTGTTGGTCTGTACTTCAGAGAAGTAGATGCCAAACAAGAGCGGTCCTAGGACTAAACCCTGAGGTGCTCCACTTGTCACCTGTCTGGAACTGGATTTGGAGTTGGCTACTTTTACAGTCTGGGTTCTGTCAGTAAGCCAGTTGGCAACCCATTGAGTGATGTAGGGATTTATGCCCAGCTTAGTAAGTTTATCTATGATTCCAGAGTAGGGGATGGTGGTGAAGGCCTTGATGAGGTCCAGATAGGCTGTGTGGACCAACTTACCCTCATCCACAGCTCTGGAGACTTATTCGAAGAAGTCAGTCAGGTTCAGGAGACAAGATCGGCCCTTCACAAACTCAAACTGGGTGGGGTCCAGTGTTTGAAGGTTGACAATGTCTTTCTTTATAAGTTCCATGATAATGCGTTCCATGCCCTTGCAGATCAGGGTCATCAGACTGATTAGACGGTAGTTCCCGGGATCCAAGGTAGATCCCCCCCTTGTGGAGTGAGATAACTATAGCTGTGCACCACCACTCAGTGGGCACGAAGCCTGAGGTGAGGCTATGATTAAGCATGACACTTAGGTGAGGTGCCATTTCATTTTGTAGTTCACGTAGTACACAGCCCGGGATGTCATCTGGCCCCATGGATGCTGTATTCTTAGCTTTGGAGAGTGCAGTTTCTAGCTGTGTGGCCATGATTACCGGAATTTGGCAATCATTTGGTGTTGACTCGCAAATTTCCACCTATCCCCCTCCACACTTGCCTGGTTTAATAGTTACCTATCTGGCAGGGAACAATCTGTTAAATGGCTCTCATCCTCCTCACCTTTCTGTCCCATCTCCACTGGTGTTCCCCAAGGTTGCATCTTGGGACCCCTTTTGTTTAACATCTTCACCAATGATCTTTACACCTCATGCAAAACATCCTCCCTTATTCAGTATGCCGATGACTCTACACTTATATTCATCTCAAATAACATTCCTGAACTACACTCCCTGACCCAACAAGCCCTACTATCCACTGAACAATGGCTCTCTCACAATCTACTGATCCTAAATCCCAAAAAGACCAAACTTCTACTTTTCCTTCCCCGTTCTCTTTCTCATCACAAAACCTCCTATTTTATTACATCTTCTAACAATGCAACTATCCAACCTGACACCCACACAAAACTCCTAGGTGTCATTATCGATGATGAACTAAAGTTCAACCTTCACATACTCCAGTGTATAAAAAAAAAAAAACAGAAGCTAGGTCTGCTATATCGGAAGAAAAAATTCCTAACCCCTGAATCTAGACTTACCCTGGGCCAGGCACTCCTCCTCCCCTCCCTCTTGTACGCCGCCCCATTTCTTACCAATATCCAGGCCTCCACTCTAAACAAACTCCAACAGACATACCATAAAATAGCCAGATTCATTACTAACTCCCCATATAACTCACACCGCTGCATTTCTTTAAACTCTCTTCAATGGCTTGAACTTCCCCAATTTCTGCTATCTTATCAATTTCATATGCTACACTCTATTCTTTATAAAACCTCCTTCTGTCCATCTCTATCATCCTTAGTCTCCATCTGTATCCCATCCCAGACACTCCATACTTTTAACCAACAATTACTTGATGTCTACCACCCAAAAAGGTCAGTAGGCAAACTACTGTACAAACACTCCCATGCTTGGAACAAACTTCCTCTTGACTTACATTCAATCTCCCACACTTAACACTTTAAAAATTAACTAAAAGCTTATTTTCTCAATTCCAGGACCTGCGCTTGCCATGATCCCACCTAGTCTTCCTTCTCTTTATGTACCCTCAAAAGGTCTACACTTCGTACCTCATTACACCTCTCTCTCCAATGTGTCTACTATGCATTTGCATAATTTTATACAAACAAAAAAATTTTATTGTTGCCCTATTGAACTATATCAATGCAAAATTATGTTACTAAGCTTCTTTTTAATGCATCTTTAACTTTATGCATGTAACCCAACATATGTGAATCTTTTTGAGGTCTATATTATAACATTGAAATCTAAAAAGATTGAATGTTATAATATAGAACCCTAAACATTGAACAGTAAGAATAGCGATTTTTTTGCCAGGGAAAAAAATCGCTATTCAGAGAAACATATACACAACACAAACACACACAAAAAACAGCAATCCACACACATACACTTAAAATCCTACACCTAAACTAAACTTTACATACACTACTAGCTATCCACTTACCTTAGCCTGACCCTAACCCTAAGGTCCATCACTATCACACACTCATCTCACCCGCACCCTAACCCTAACTCACCTAACCCGCCCCCTAACCCTAACCTACACACAACTGCACACTTACCTGACCCGCTCCCTAACCCCAACTCACCTAACCTGCCCCCTAACCCTAACCTACACACAATCGCACACTTACCTGAACCCGACCCCTAACGCTCCAACATATCAAATGCTGAAAACAGAGAAGCCACAGCAATGGCCCACCTAATTCTTTCCCTGGGAAAGAATTTGGCGTCCTGCACCTTCTCTGTTTTCAGCGTTTGACAAAACTGGTTCGATATTATAGCATTCAAACTTTATAAAATTTGATGTTATAATTTAGACCCATCTTTTTGCTATAACTGCTATAAAATCAAAATTGTTTAAAATTGTACTTGTTTAAAAATGTACTACTGGAGCTTTTCTCCTCGGGTCTCCACTGAAAATGGGCCACAAGCCCAGTTGGACAAACCCGGTTAACAAATGTCAATAAATAAATCAATAAAATAATAAATAATTGAGATGGGCCCTTTAGGGGGTGAGAGAGGGGTGAAGTTTGCACTAAATCAATCTGCCAGGATATTGGCAATATCCTTGGTATCAGTATATTTAATGCCATTCTGTTGTAGCTCAGAGCAGATCTGAGCATTGCCATTTAGATTCTTGACATAACTATAGAATGCCTTGTGGTTGTCTTTGGAATCTTTGGCAATTTTATTTTCATAACTAGCTTTGGAGGCTTTTATGAGGGATCTCAGCTTCTTACTGAGGCTGGCAAGGGATTTTATTGTATCCTGTGATTTTCCTCTTTTCTGTAACAGTTTCTTCCTTCTGTTGTATAGTTTGTTTATGGCAGGGGACCACCAGATTGGCTTCCTTTTTTTGGAGGAGAGCGTCTTGGTTCTATTTGGGATGGCACGATTCATGAACAAGTGGATGTGCTCATACAGTACCTCAGTGTAGGATTCAGCAGTCAAACTTTCAGCTCCCGTCTGCATGGGTGTCATGAAGTTTGTCACTTCTTACTTGAGTAGCATGAAGTTGGCTTTCGAGAAGTTTTTTACGGATGTTTCCTTACTGGGGGTGGGATGTGGATGTCAAGGGTGATTTGCTTATGGTCAGACCTGACCAATGAGGGGGTGATCACTGGTGCAGAGAATATATCTCCCATGTTGGTAATGACCAGGTCTAGGATACTGGAGCCCCTGGTGGGACAATGGATTAGTTTATCCAGGGCGTTGGAATTTATGAATTCCAAGAACCGTTAGGGAAAAGGTGTTGGTACCCAAGTAGTTTTCCCAGTTAATGGCAGGGTAGTTGAAATCACCCAGTATTAGGGTGTTTGGTTGTATCTTAATATTTTTCAGTATGTTTAGAAAGGTATAGTGAGAACCTTGGGGCATGGTGGGGGATCTGTAGCAAGCTACAATTTGGATTGCAGTCTTACCTAGTGTTAGTTGCACCTGGAGAATTTTAGATGCATTGTGTTGGGCAACTAGCCTGGAAGTGTCTATATCCTTGGTGAATATAGACACTCCCCCACCTTTAGTGTTTCGTCTTGGTTTGGTGGCCGAAAAGTGTGGTAAGAGTTGCAGCCCAGTATTGCAGGGATGCTCTCTAGAGCCTTGAACCAGGTCTCAGTTACTGCACAGATATCGATGTTCTCCATTTTTAGGAGTGTCTCCCCCTTTGAATTTTTATCCCTGGGGTAATAATATGTCCTTTATCATGACTTAATTGCAAAGTGGTCTGCCATTGTTTCATGGTTACTGTAATGTAGTCAATCAGTGTAGGGTGTATCTTATACATTACTATGCACTCTTTTATCCATGAATATGGGATACTATCAGATTCTTTTTTGCAGTCAATCCATGCCATACTTAGATTCTTCCCCTTTTTTACAGTTCTCCACTATAACTTTATTTAACAACAAATGATCCTTTGTTCCATATGACTTTCTTTTATTGCCCCTTTGTTCTACTGCCATAATTGAGTTTTCTTCTAAATGACTATAAACTCTGTCGGCGTCAATTCCCATGTATAGTTTATATATCGTCGGAAGGCAAGTTATTGGTCTATAATTTTTAGGGTAGCTTGCAAGTTCACTCTTAAGTAAGAGCATTGTTTTGCCTGTTGTTAGCCAGTGTGGCGTCTGTTCGGGGAGCACATATAAATAGTTCTTACTCATGGCTAAATCCTCATGCAAAGATGTTAATACTTTTAACCAAAAGTTAGTTACTGCATCTGGGCTTGGGGTTTTCCAGTTAGACGCTTTTCTCAACTTTGTTTCAATCTCTCTGGCTGTTACTTCATCCCATTTCATATCCTGTACCTTTAAACTTCTTATTCCTTCTTTTACTTTTTCTATTCGTTTAGCATCTTTGCTATGTTCCACAGGATTTTCATAGATACTTCTCCAAAATGTATCTACTTCCTCTTTTTTTGTGGTCTTTCAATTCCTTTTTACCTTATTTCCCAGTTCTCTATAAAACTTTTTTGGGTCATCAATAAAGTGCTTATTTTGTACTTTTCCCTTATAGTTATCTGTGTATCTTCTAAGTTTTTCCGCCTGTGCTGAAATTTTTAGCTTGTTATTTGTTATAGTGCATGATAGATCCCAGTCTGTTCTAATACTGTGTATTGCTTTAATCACATCTATATTCTTTAGTACTTTTATTGCTCTATTCCCACTTCTATAATCTTCTAACAGTGACACTTCTTGTCTTAATTGCTTTATAGTTTTCTCTATTCAATAATATTCTAATATTCTAATATTATAATATTCTAATAATACTCTATTTAATAATAAAATAAATAAATAAAATAAATAAAATCTATTTGATACTTCCATGATGGTATTCAATTTCTCCCCTTCCTTTCCCTCACTACCCTGTGATCTTGTGGTAGAACTTTATCAGTTATTAATTTAGCAATTCCTTGGTACCATAATTGGCTATCAATTAAAATTTGACTGTCACTTTCAACAGTGCATCAAAAAACTCACCAAAAATTGGGTTTACTTTATAGGAACAAAAAATTCCTTACCTTAGACGCTAAACTTTCTCTGGCTTAGGCATTCCTCCTATACAGCCTACTCTATGCCTCTCCAACCCTAACAAACTTACAATCCACATTAATTGCCAAGCTCAAACAAACTTATAACAAAATTGCAAGACTTGCCACAAACCAACCATATGCCTCTCAGCACTGCCTTGCACTAAAGATCCTACAGTGGCTAGAATCCCCCCAATAATTTCTACTTTCAGAGCTACAGATAACATACTCCATACTCAACAAACCCACTGCCTGCCCCTCCCTCCCTCTCTAGTGATCTTCTACATGCCACATTGCTCACTTAGAAGCTCTGACCAGCATCTCTTGGATATTTACATGCCCAGTAAAACCATTCGCAAACCTTTATATAGATACTCTGTATTCCAAGCCTGTAAAAAAATTCCTTTTAATGTAAGAAACATCAAGTACATAAGTCGATTAAAGAAAGAGCTCAAAAACTCCTCTCTAACTCATAGATCTGCCCCTGGCATGACCCAACATAACCTCCCGCTTTGCTTTTTTTATAATTCCTTATTTTTTTCTACAACTCTAATTCTCAAGAATTCACAACTATGGGGTATCTCTGAATCTCTCAAATATAAGATGTAACAACCTGTACTACAATTTCATGTTTCATTCTCTGCTGCAATTTGTATAAAAAGAAACTGATGTTTTCAATTTTGTATTTTTACGATGCTATTCTTTAGGTTATGTTACCACTTTGACTTTTATGTATTTGCCATGCTATGTAAATACTTATGTCACCAGCTTCTTACTGTTCATTTTTTGCTTTTATTGCAATGAGCTTTTCTCCTCAGATCTCCACTGAAACTGGGTTTTTGGCTCAATTGGACCAACCTGGTTAACAGATGTCAAATAAATAAGTAAATAAATATGCAAAGAACTTATTTCACATGCAGAAAGGGACACAGTTTTTTAAACATTCTCTCACCACCTTAAGAGTGCCCCTCTCCCCAGCTTATTTCTAGATTATATGCAAAAAACTTATTTCGCATGCAGAAGGGGACACAATTTTTTAAACACTCTCACCACCTCTTATCTCTGGTCATGCCATTTCAGTCCCCAGACCAAACATTTGTTATATATATATCCCATTGCAATTATAAACTATGAAAACATTAAGGAGTTTAGTGCCAGACTTACTGCATACTTAAGACAAAGGGCTACTTGTAAATTCTTTCCTATGTATTATATTGTAAATTTCGTAGCTGTAAACTGCCATCTTTGTTTCTGACCTATCATACTATGATATGCCTTACACACAGACACATATACATTTTTCTTTTACCAAACACCCAAGCACATGACTTATTATACAACCTCCAGTCACTCCATTATGGATTTACAATATTAGATACTAGCTATACAAAAGTATGTAACTGCTGCATTTACTGCTATTTCGACATGCCACTTTTACTCTGCAGCATTGTGTTCCCTTCTCTGTGTTTACATAATGGATTATTTTATTGTTTCACATGTTATTTTTCTAAGCTGGCAGTGGGTGAAATGTGTTTCTGTAGATCATCCGATTACTATGGGTATCTAATTATAAATGATGATTTTCTCTTCTTATCATATAAACTCCTTCATCAAAATGACAAAAGAAGTGAAAAATGCAGCAGGCAGAAACTCTGATTAATGCAGGCACATTACTCAGAGGCATGAGGTGTGTGAGGTAAAATAAATGTAATGTACAGAGTGTGTGTGTGTGTGTGTGTGTGTGCGTGTGCGCGCACGCGTGCGTGTGTGTGTGTGTGTGTGTGTGTGTGTGCGTGTGTGTGTGCATGTGTGTGTGTGCACGTGTGTGTGTGTGTGTGTGTTCGGATATTTGTGTGCGTGTGAGTGCACACATACATATCACTGCAGTTGACGGACTACTTGGATAAGCTGTTGTGTACTGATATTTTCTCTTAAATAATCATGTGTGGGGATGGGGCTAGGGAACTGTTTTATAGGGCATACAGAACTGCACAATTTCATGTAAGAGACAGTATTTATTGGAGAAATCTTTTGTTCTGTGTTTCTTATCTTTGCTATGTGTTGCTAAAGTAAATGTGGGAGCTGAGTAAGCTCAGTCAGTTTTAAATAAATTTGGGTTTTGCAGTTCAGAGAATATTATGAAACTTATATATCTTGACCAATGAACATATATATTTGATAGCATTAAAATCATGTTGTTAATAGCTTCCTTAAATAAGGTGGATAGGCCTCAACTTTTACTCAGACTCAATGCTGAAAAACTCTTTGACCTCTAATGGTGGGATTATCTATTCACATTGTTAAGAGTGCTAGCTTCCAGAACAAATCAATATGTTGATCTAGTTCTACAGAGGTAAAGAATGGAGCAGGTAGGCAGATTCATAATGGGATAGGGCAGTGGCTCCCTCTGACCCTGTTTGTTCTATCAGTGAAAAGGATATGGGCTCAAACAGTTAAGGAGCAACATTCCAATGAGCTAAATTTGGACAGATGCATACAAATGCTGGTAATAAGCAGAATAAATAGAATAAACTGTTAGGCAAGATCAATACACTCTAATTATTGAAAATGGCAAAAAGCAGTACTAACTTGTCTGTGCGATCATAGAAAGTGGACAGATACGCAGGTGAAATGATAATGATAACTATTCACTTGAGAGCCACAAAAAAATGTTAATCTGGCAGAGATTATTCTCTCTTTTATTTGGACTTTCTGTAAATGAGCATAGTGTGGAAGGCAAACCTGCACCCACTGGGGCATCCATCCCCTCACCATATTGGGCTGGAGGACTAATACCTGACTCTGTCTCATTCCCCTTCACCTTATGAATGCTCTACAATAAAAATCGTTATGATGAACAAGGAATGATCCTCACTCATTTTCTTGCTATCTGCATATCCTTTAATATTTTCATTCTATCTGCAATATCACCTCCTGATATTTTCATGCAATATCATTCTGGCTTTAGTCATGCAAGGTATCTTGTTCCTAAAACTGTTCATAGGTTCATAGGTGTGTACTAGGCTAATGGCCCTGGAGCCTTTACAAGCCCAGCCCAAAAAAATTGCCCAGGCACTGTGCCACCTGATGTTAGCTCACAGTGCCCCTTATCCAGTAGGGCAACTGAAGTGATCCCTGGGGTGAACTTTCTGTTACCCATCCACTGGTTAAGATTTCTCTTGAAGAGGGCCAGCAAGGTGCTCTGCTTGACATGAATGGGAAGCTTATTCCAGAGCATGGGCAGTCTTTAGGAAATGAACCTGTCCCTCCAGCATGTTCTGTTAATTGTGGTAATGAGGTTGTGATCTCTGGAGCGTTTGGCACGGGGGGATTGGGACTTCTTTATGTGTAGCATTTCAAGTAGGGCTGGGTCAGACATGGCTTTGTAAGTCAAGCAGAGATCACCTCTAAGTAAACAATAAGAGACTGAGAACAGCTGAAGTTTCTTGAGTCTGTCCATGTAGGACATATGTTTAAGGCCTAGGATCTTTTTTGTGAAGTACTTTGTGGCATCTCCAACTGTTGTAGGTGTCGGATCAGGTACATGCCAAATGGGGCGTTATATTCGTTGATTGGTTTAATGAGAGATGAAAAGAGAGAGGTGTCATGTAGAAAGTCTTTCTGACCACAATGGCAATGTGGTGGTTGAAGGTGAGGTGGCTGTCGACCTGTGTGCCCAGATGGCCCTTCAGTGTTCAGTGGGCACCCACCAATGTGGTAATTCGTGGGAACTGAGTTTTTTCCATAGGGGATGATAATGCATTTTTTGGTGTTAAGCTTCAGGCCATGGTTCCGACACCAGTCACTGGTCTCAGAGAAGCCCTTTTATAGAATGTCTGCATCACTTGGGGAGTTGACAATGACTCCTAGCTTGCAACCATCAGCAAACTTGGTCAGCCAGAGTCCTGTGTTGGCCTGGACTTCTGAGAAGTAGATGCCAAACAGGAGAGGGCCCAGAACCAGGCCCGGTGGGACTCCACTTGTGATTGGTCGACGGTCTGATTTGGAATCCGCAACTTTCACTCTGTGATTCCTGTCTGTCAGCCAATTTGCAAACCACCTAGTGATGCAAGGCTTGATGTCTAGATCTCTGAGTTTATCAATGATACCTGAGTGGGGAATGGTATCAAAGGCCTTGCCCAGGTCGAGGTAGGCTGTATGCACTGCCTTACCCTCATCCACAGCCTTGGTGACTGCCTCAAAGAAGGCAACCAGATTCAGCAGGCAGGATCTCCCCTTGACAAAGTCAAACTGTGTGGGGTCAAGAGTTGGAGACTGCCTTTATCTTTGTTAAGCAAGTCCATGATGATGCGCTCCATAGCTTTGCATACCAGACTCATCAGGCTAATGGAGCGATAGTTACCAGGGTCTGTAGTTGCTCCCCCTTTATGGAGTTGGATGATTGAAGTAGTGTGTCATTCGTTAGGGACATAGTCTGAGGTAAGGCTGTGATTGAACAGGGCACACAGATGTGGTGCCAGTTTATTTTGTAGCTCATGTAGGATGCAGCCAGGGATATTACCAGGTCGCATGGCTGCTGTATTCTTGGCTTTAGACAATGTAGCTTTTACCTGTGCCGCAGAAATGGTGGGTATCAGGCTTTCTTCTGGTATTGTGATAGGGCCCATGGGGGGGGGGGGGTAAAGTTAGCATTGAATCTGTTGGCCAATATCTTGGCTATATCTGTTGGCTCAGTATAGGATGTGCCATTGTGCAATAACTCAGAGCAAATCTGGGTATTGCCTTGGAGGTTTTTAATATAGCTATAGAAGGCTTTGTGGTTATTTTTGGTGTCAGACACAATTCTGCCTTTGTAGCTCGCTTTAGAAGATTTGATAAGGGATCTCAGCTTTTTGTTGAGACTGATAAGGGAGGTTTTCCAATCTAGTTACTTTATTTTTTTCTGCAACAGTTTTTTTCTGCAACAGTTTTTTCCTCCTCTTGTAGAGTTTATTGATGGCTGGGGACTACCAGATTGGCTTCCTTTTTTTGGAGGAGAGCAACTTAGTTCTATTTGGTATGGCAAGGTCCATGCATTTGTGTACGTGCCCGTACAATGCATTGGTGTATGATTCTGCAGTCATGCAGCTATTTTCCATTAGCATGGGTGCTGAGACATTAGCCACCTCTTTTTTTCAGAGCCCAAAGTCGGCTTTAGAGAAGTTTTTCAGGGAGGTCACCTTAGCAGGGGTTGCAGGTGAGATGAAGATTTGCATGGTGATCAGTTTGTGGTCAGATTTAACCAGGGAGGAATTAACTATAGGTGTGGAGCAACAGTCTCCCATGTTGGTGATAAGCAGGTTGAAAATGTTGCTTCCTCTAGTGGGGGTCAGAATGAGCTGGTCCTGGGCATTGGAATTGATAAATTCCAGAAAGTGTTGGGCCTGTACATTGGTACTTGAATAGTTTTCTCAGTTGATGGAAGGGTAGTTGAAGTCATCCAGTATGAGAGTATTGGATTAGACCTTGGTAGACTCCAGCGTGCTTAGGAACTTGGAGTGAGAGTCTAGGGACATGTTTGGGATTCTGTAGCAGGCTATGACTTGTATTGCCATCTTACCCAATTTTAGTTGTGCCTGAAGTATCTTGGATGCATTATACTGGGCTACCAGTCTAGAGGTGTGCATATCATTTAAGAATATGGAAACACCACCACCTTTGGAGCTTCCAGACGCATTCTGTGGCTGAAAGGTATGGAATGAGTTGTAGCCTGGGACAGCAGGGGTGATTTCTGCCACTTTAAACCAGGTTTCCATTACAACACAGATGTCGACATTCTCTATTTTGAGGAGAGCTTCGAGCGAGTGCATCTTGAGATTTAGACTTCTAGCATTGAGCAGCATGACCCTCAGATTGCATTTGTTTGTAGCTGTTATGGTGGAATTTAGGTCTTTGGAATATTGCTTAAAAAGGCACTATAGGTGTGGCAATAGCCTTAGCCAGTATCTGGAGTTCCAGGGGTGACAGAAGCAGGCAAAGCATGGAGGTCTGTCGGTCATGTTGTCCCAGGCAGACAGATACTGGATCGCCTTAGAATGACACCAGAAACTTAGCCAGTTGTTGAAGTCAATCATTTTCTGCTTGTACTGTGGTATCATTCTGGTTGACAGTAGAATACTGCCCAGGGCTAGGGTCATACCTGCCTGAGCCACATAATCCTAGAATTCCATCACATCTCTTTTCATGTAGTCTAGGGAGGTATGTCTCAGTTCATTCACACCCACATGGACAATGACTGAGTCATATTTGTATTTGTTGTGGAGTGATCTGAGTGCATGTGTTATGTGGTGGATCCTGGCACTTGACAGACAACTGACTGTCACCTTCTCCTTGTTCAACCTAGTGAGCAGGACATCAGTGTGCCTCACAATTGAGTCCCTATGATCAGGACATTGGGCAAAGTGTTTTACCTTAAGGGCTTAGGTTGAGGGGCACACTGTGATGGTGAGCTATGTGTTCTGGGGTTGGTGTTGTGTTGTGGTGGTGGAGTGGGTTTCTGTCTCGGGGGTCTCTGTTGTTTGGGTAAGTTTTTATTGAGAGCCTCTGCGAAGGTGGGTGTATGGTTTGTGTTTCTATGTATGGGTTGTGATGGTTGGTGTTTTGGAGGGCTGTGTGTTCTATGTAGTGAGTTTAAGGTGTTGACCTTCTCTTCTTGACCAGCTAGTCCAGTCTTGGTTGAAGTGTGTACTGCTTCCAGTTTGGTGATATAAGTGCATCTCTCACATGTATGAGTGTTCGGAGGTAAGAGGAGAGGGTTGTCTGTGTACATTAGTCAGTTGCCACACTGTCTCAGAATGCCCAGGTGCACCAGGTTAGCAGGAGAAAGCACATGAAATTGCCCTACAATCATACCAGGAAGGTTGGTCATAACTAATAAGTGCTGGTGCTGTTATTGCTGAAGCTCTGGATGCTGCAGACCTATATTTAAACTATGCTACTCAATTTTAAGGTTAAGAACTCAGTAAGAAAAAACTCACAATGAAGCACACATTAATCACTTATAGTCAAAAGAATAGCACTTGCAATATGAAAAAAAAACAGTTAAACAACAACAAAATGCAGTAAAATGCAGTTAAACAGTAATGAATTGAAGTAGATAGCAATGAAATATAGTTAATGAGTAGATTGCTTTGAAATCATACCTCACAAACCACCACAGTAACAGACAGCACTAATAAAGCAGCGATTCAGTAGAATACTGTCATCAATTTAGTGAGGATACCAACAAGCAGTAAAAATATGGCAAACAGCAAAATGAAGTAGAAAGAGGTACATGTTTTTTTTTTTTTGTAGAGGTACATGTTTTTTTTGTTGTTGTTGTAGTAGAAAGTGAAGAGACAGAAGATAATGAGATAATTCAAGGTTCAGAAGCTAAAGGGGTGGGCCTTTACAAAGTTCTCACTATAAACAGTAGAATGAGCTGATGTAATGTGACTGGGAGGAGTGTCCAGTATCAACTTTATACCAGAGGCGGGCAACTCAAAGTCACCAAGATTTAACACCACCACAACAACTGGGCGGTGTTTGAATAACAGGCTTAATAGAGCAGCTCCAATATTAAAATCTACAGAACTTCTGCAGGCTGTCAATATACTCTTCAACCATTGTTTTAGTGCATACTTTTTGGATTTTAGCAGTCATTATTAACTTGCTGTCTTTTTTTGGAAGTGCTTCAGAACTTCAATGGCTTGTGGCCAAGGTGAAGCCCCTTTTCTAAGAGTGATATATTGGCTCCTACAGAATTCATTAAACAGCTGTTACTAAAGGGTAGCCCCTTGTAGATCTTACATTGACTGGTATGGCATATGCTACTAGTATCTTATCAAGTGTTGGGAGGATCACCTAAGTAAGCAATGAAATCACTACTTGTGAAGTTGCAATGAATCAGGAGCTCAACAATGGAGAATATTGACAAATTGTCTATGACAGAAAAAAATACTTTTTTATTTTATACAAAACTAAAAAAAACAGCATTTAAGTTAGTCTATGATTCTATTTGGAGTTCTGACATATCTATGGGAGCAGATTTGCTCTGTCATGTATCAGTTTGGTACAGCACTCTTTTAGCATCTCTGCTGGAAAACCATATTTTCTGTTTCAACATTTATTTAGTCTTCTCTTTTTCCAGAGGATCCTTATGTACTACATTTGTGCACAACAGCATAGCAACAGTAGGGTGTAGGCGGCAGCTGCTGCAAATGTAAGTTATTAGGAGACACAATCATTAAGTGCAATTCTTGCAATTTTTTTTTCTATACCAACATTTCTGAATCCTGGTACAGAAAGGGAGTTCACAGAATCAGTGCTCTGTCTGGGGTAAACCTTAGCAAGCCGATTGTTACAAATATAGCAAGCGTTAGCTATAGTTTAAAAAAACATTTTGTTGTTGTTGTTCTGATATTCTGCTAATTGGCTTACTGAAAAAAAAAAAAATAAATAAATAAATAAAACTGATTGGCCAAATGAGGGCTGAGCAAAGGAGGATGATGACATCTCTAGATCTAGTCAAAACTCCTTTGTTTATAAGCTGTGCCATATAGGACCGTCTTATGACAATCGATACATGTTGGTCAAAAGTAAAGCCACTGTCCACATAACTCCCCAAATTCCAAATAACTGGGTCAACTCTCAGGGGCATATTGGCAATGAGATAGTTCTCCAGGCTAGGTGAATTCCCAAAGGATACAATAATGCATTTTTAACATTTGATTTCAGTCCATGATTCTGGCAGCAGTAATTTTTTGCGGACAGCCCTTCTTCCTGGATAGATAAGTCATTTGGTGATTCAATAACGTCTAGCTTACAATCATCTACAGTCAGAGCCCTTTGGTACTGTTTTTACCTCAGAGAAGTAGATGCCAAACAGGTGAGCTTCCAGCACCGAACCCTAGGGAAATCAACCCATTACTGGTCTCACTGTGGAGGTAGCCTCCCCTATTATGATCTTGTTTCCTATTTGTGATCCAGGTGGTAATCCAATGGGTGATGCAGGGGTTTAGTCCTATGTTTATTTAACCTTTCTACTATACCTGAGTGAGGGATTGTGTCAAAAGCCTTGACCATGTTTAGGTTTGACATGTATACTGTTTAACCTTCATCCATGGTTTTGCTGACCTTTTCAAAGAAGTCCACCAGGTTGTACATATTATGCCCTTCAGCCCTTGATGCATCCAAACTGAGAAGGATCCTGTGCTTTGAGGTTTCCCTATATCCTTATTGATTAGTTCCATGATACGTCTCCCCATGGATTTACATATGTGGCTGGTCAGTTTTATGGACCTTAATTGCCTGTGTCTGAGAAAGATCCTCCCCTTACACAAGGGAATGCCTACAGCTGTTCTCCAGTTGCTTGGTACAAAACCTGTATGTATGCTGAGGATGAAAAATGTTACTGTTGGGTAGCTAAATCATGCTTCATGCTATTTAAGATGCATCCAGGGATATTGTCAGGACTCAGTGATGCTCTACTTTTAGCTTTTGATAACACTTGCAGGGCTTGGCCTTCCATGATAGCCAGAAGTGGGTCAGTTTCAGTTATATATTGTGGGATAGATGCGGGAAGGAAAGGGGTAAAGTTTTGCCTGAATTTATTGGCCAGTAGGTTAGCTATATCTGCAGCTTCAGTGTAGGTAATATTTTTCACAATCAGATCAGCAAATTGCTGCATTGTGCTTCTGAAATTATGAACATATGAACATAACTAAAAATTGCCTTGTGATTGTCTTCTGCTTGGGTGGTTATGTTAGTGTCAAATCTGACTTTGTTGGATTTTATTAAACTCCTGAGTTGTTTATTTCAGCAGTGAGGGCTCTGTTACTCTGGGAATTACTCTTCTTACTTTTGGTCAAAATTCTCTTCCTTTTATTGTACAGCTTGTTGATATTATGGCTCCATCAGAAGTGTTTGCTTTTGAGGTCATCCCTGTGCCAGTTCCTACAGAGTACATCTATGTAGCTCTACTTGCTGGCATAGGTTCACAGGTGTTTACTAGGCTATTGACCACAAGGGCCTTTTTAAGCCTAGCCATGCATCCTAAATCTCTGACAAGTTCTGCTACCCTTGATAAGTGTAAGCAGGGGTTTGGGGGATGAAACATTTACAAACAGGGGCCTGACAGATGAGCCATTTACAGGTTGCATGTGTCCATTACAGACACAGGTATCAAACCAGGGATGAATTTCCTGTTCCCCGTCCAGTTGTCCAAGTTGCACTTGAATTGGGTTAGGGAGGAATGGATAGGGAGCCTGTTCCATACAGAGGGTAGTCTCTGGGATACAGCCCTGTCTCTCCAACAGGTCCTATTTATATAACAAAAAGGAAACAGTACTCAGTGGTACACTTACAAAACTCCCGAGAAACTTTAATAAAGTAAGTGCTTTCATACAGAGCAATGTCAGTACTTCTTCAGACTTTACAACAGGATAAAAAGTGATGCATTTAAATATAAACCAACTTAGTCACATGTTACTAATTAAATAATTGATTGATTAATTAATTAAAAGCCATCAAAAAAGTTCTCAAGAATTCCCATAATGGCCACTATAAAACACTATGAACCCATGCTGGATATTAACATAAAAATTATTATAATGCATATAACTTTCCTAAAGGATCGCTTAAAAATAAAGAACTGTTTTTGAGATTATAGTTCATATCATGAAAATTATCTAATTAAACTCCTTAACTTCAAGATACATACTATAGAGAATACATCATTGATACCCGAATATCTGAATCATAAACTCTAAGCTGCCATAATAATTCACATCTCTCTAGCCATAAAGAAATAGGTTGTCCCCTGATTCCAGCCCCAGTTTGGTCTATAACCCGAAATGTAAAACTATGTTCAGAGTTAACAGTCACATGCTTCGCCAATGCATTCTCAACTTTCCTATTTCTAACTGCATATTGATGTTCATAAATTCAATCTCTTAATCTTTCATCAGTTTTCCCTATATAAAAAACTGAACAGCACTTGCATTTAGCCAAATAAATAATACTTTTAGAATTGCAGTTATATCTCCCATTACAGGAGAACCTTGTATCATTTATACAAACGTTTAAGCCTGTGTCTATAAATCTGCAATAAGGGCATGATTCACATTTAAACATGTCCCTAATCCTAGTGCTGAAAACTCTTTTATATTCAAAATCGGACTTCAAATTCTGTCCTCTTTTAAAAGTCTATTTGGTAACCTGTGTCTAACATTTTCATCCAATGTAATTAAATTCCAATTCTTACTCAAAATTTCCCTCAATAGAAAAGGCATCATTACTAAATGGTGTAATAAAAGTTAGGGAATAATCAATAGAGAGTATTATCGTGGGTGAAAACCAGGTCAGATCTGAATTCACCTGGACTCGAATTCACCCTCTCAGAATCATTCAGAATGGCTTTAAAATAACTTGAAGTCCTTTTCATTGTGACTTCCTTGACCAAATTGTCGACCAAAACTAATGGGTAACCTCGTTTCAAAAATAGGTCCTTAAGGAAGTCTCATTCATCAATAAAATCAGAAAAATTAGATACCATTCTGGCAGCCCTAACTAGCTGGCCTTTTACAATTGATTTTTTCTGATATTCTGTGTGAGAGCTGGAATAATGGAGGAAAGAATTGGAAAAAGTCTCTTTTCTGAAAATGGTGGCTACATACTGATGCCTAACCCTGTCTTTTTTAGGGAGATATCCAAATAGGAAATCTTATCTGTCTGAAAGTCGCTTGTAAATTCTAAGAAATCAGTAGTATTATTCATGTAAGCGACTAAATTATGAAATGTCAGCTTCTCCTTTGAATATAATAAAAATATCATCCAGGTATTCCATATAGTAATAAATATATTCAGAAAAAGGGTTATTGTTCAAAATAAATTCTCTTTCCCAATAACACATGACAATGTTAGCAAAGCTAGCCCCATGAGTGCATGGATAAGGCAATCCCAAGCAAAACAAAGACTCTTTGTACCAAAGGCAAGCGTCCAGCCTGGTGGACCCCAGCCATAAACAAACTCTACAACAAAAGGAGGAAGCTACTACAAGATAGAGCAAAATCCTTAAAAGGTAAGACACCCTTGATCACTATAAGTAAAAAACTAAGAGCTCTCATCAAATCATCCAAAGCAAACTTTGAGAGAAAAATAGCTAAAGACTCAAAAGACAATCATAAGGCCTTCTTTAGCTATGTCAGAAACCTGGGAGGAAACTCCCAGATATGTTCAGAACTAGTTCAAAATAATGTGAAGATTACTGATCCTACAGACATTGCTAACATACTGGCTGACAGGTTCAGTACAAACTTCTCCCCCCCCTCCCCCCCAAAAGGAGAGATATCTATACCAAGCGATTGCAGTCCCCCAAACATCTCCAACACCCAAGTGAAAACTGCTCTCGCCAAAGCAAAAAACACAGCATCCATGGGACCTGATGGTGTCCCCGGCTGTGTGCTCCACGAACTAAACGATGAATTGAACCCACAGCTAGGACAGCTTTTTAATCATAGTCTTACCTCTGGATACGTGCCCAGGGAGTGGCGCACTGCAACTGTGGTCCCACTTCACAAAGGCGGTGCCTCCACCGACCCTGGAAATTACCGGCCCATTAGCTTGACAAGCCTTATCTGCAAAGCCATGGGGAGGATCATAATGGACCTCATAAATAAAGCCAGTTTGGCTTTGTCAAAGGCAAATCATGCCTTCTAAACTTGGTTGACTTTTTCGAAACAGTCACCAAAGCCATTGATGAGGGAAAGGCAGTCCATACAGCCTACCTAGATCTGGCGAAGGCCTTCGATACAATACCCCACTCAGGTATCATTGAAAAACTCATCAGCTTAAATGTTAACCCATACATCACAAGATGGGTTGCAAACTGGCTGAGTGACAGAACCCACAGGGTCAGAGTTGCTGGCGCCATGTCAGATTCAAAGCCTGTCACAAGTGGTGTACCACAGGGCTCAGTCCTGGGCCCACTCTTGTTTGGCATCTACTTTTCCGAAGTACAAGCAAACACAGGAGGGTTATGGCTGACAAAGTTTGCAGATGACTGCAAACTGGGGCGCCATAGTAGAAAACACATCTGACACAGATATCCTACAGAAGGGTCTCACAGAAACGGATAACTGGTGCCAGAGCCATGGCCTAAAGTTAAATGCCAAAAAATGCATAGTCATACCCTTCGGGAAAAACAAGGTTACCCCTAGCTACCAAATAGGTGGCAATCCACTGAGCACAGAAGAAGTTATCAGGGACCTAGGGACACAGGTTGATAGTAGTCTGTCATTCGACACCCATGTAGCCAAATTAGTTAGGAAGACCTTCTACATTGCCCACCTTATCATGAAGGGATTCTCGTCTAGATCAAGGGAGGTCATAGTCTCCTGTACTCATCACTCATCAGACCAATGATTGAGTATAATGCCCCATTCAGAATGTATCTGACCCGACACTTGCAGCAGCTTGAGAGGCCACAAAAGTTCCTCACCAAAAGGATAAAGGGTCTCAAACATCTGTCCTATGCTGCCCGACTGAAAGAACTCCAGCTCTACTCAGTCGCCACGCTTGCTCAGAGGTGACCTTTGCCTAACATACAAGGCCATGTCAAACCCAGATTTGATGAATATGCTTCACCTCAAAAAATCTAGATCCATCAGAGCCACAAGGGCGGGAGACTTAAACCTGGACACGGCTATTAATAGGACGTGTTGGAGGGATAGATTCATCACCCAAAGACTCCCTATGCTGTGGAACAAAATCCCGGTATATGTGAGGCAGAGCACCTTGCTGGCCTTGTTCAAGAAAAATCTTGACCAATGGATGGGAGATCGCAGATATACCCCAGGGATCACCTCAGTGTCACTGCTCGACAGAGGCACAGCAAAATAATGAGTATAGTTCCCCATACTAAAGGGGTGGCGTAAGCCACAAAACTATGGGCTAGGCTTGTAAATGCCCTCGGGCAGATAGCCTAGTATGAACCTATGAACCTATGAACCTATGAGGGGACCCCATAGCTACCCCTTTAGATTGTACATAAAAATCTTCACGAAATAGGAAAAAGTTATTAGACAGAATAAGGTCCAGAAATTCTTGTACTAAGTACAATTCAGCAGTATTAATACTCTTTCTTTCTAGAACTTGGCTAATCCAATCGATTCCAAGTTCATGCGGTATCACAGTATATAGATCTCTAACATCTATAGTGGCAAAGTTGTAGCTATCCCTATAAGCCAAAACAGTCACATTCTCTAAAAAGGACCATGAATCCTTACAAACCTGAAATTCATCAATTCATAGGTTCATAGGTTCATAGGTAGGTATTAGGCTATCTGCCCAAGGGCATTTATAAGCCTAGCCAGAGTGTGTCGGCTTTTGCAGCCCCATTGATTAATTAACTGATCCTCTGTCAAGCAGAGCCAATGAAGTGATCTCATGAGTATATTTTCTGTTACCCATCCACTCGTCAAGGTTTCTCTTGAAGAGTGTTAGTGAGAGGCTCTGCCTAATGTAGTTTGGAATTTTGTTCCAAAGCATGGGGAGTCTCTGTGACAGGAATCTATCCCTCCAGCATGTTCTATTTATTGTTGTGGTGAGGTTTAGCTCACTAGACCGCGTGGCTCGCAGTGACTTGGATTTCTTTAAGTGGTGCATGTCCATCAATTCTGAGTTGGACATGGCTTTGTAAGTCAGGCAGAGATCATCTCTGAGTAAGCAATATGCCACTGAGTACAGCCGGAGTTTTTTCAGTCGGGCTGCATAGGACATATGTTTGAGGCCAGTAATCCTCTTGTTGAGGTACTTTTGTGTTATCTCCAGCTGTTGGAAGTTTCTTGTGAGGTACATCCCAAATGGGCACTGAACTCTATGATGGGTCTGATGAGTGATGAGTATAGGGGCACTATAACTTTTTTATTTCTAGATGTGAACCCTTTAGTAATTAGATGGGCCACATAGAAGGATTTCCTAACTACTTTGGCAATATGATTGTCAAAGGAGAGATTACTATCTACCTGGGTTCCCAGATCTCTTATTACCTCTTCAGTACTAAGGAGTCTGCCACCTATGTGGTAATTTGTGGGTGTTTTGTTTTTCCCAAATGGGATGACTATGCATTTTTTGGCATTTAGCTTGAGTAAGGTCAGTAAGGTCCTTTTGGAGGATGTCCGTGTCAGCCAGAGAGTCAATTATGGCTCCCAGTTTGCAGTCATCGGAGAACTTGGTTAGCCATAGTCCTACTGTGTTTGCCTGTACTTCTGAGAAGTATATGTCAAACAGTAGGGGGTCCCAGGACCAAGCCTTGTGGGACAACACTTGTGACTGGTTTAGAGTCAGACCTGGAGTCCGCTATTCTTACCGTGTGAGTTCTGTCTGTAAGCTAGTTGGCAACCCATCTCGTGACATAGGGGTTTATGTTCAGGCTGGTGAGTTTTTCTGTAATACCCGAGTGGGGAATGGTGTTGAAAGTCTTGGCGAGGTCAAGGTAGGCTGTGTGAACAACCTTTCCCTCATCTATGGCCTTGGTGACTGTCTCGAAGAAGTCAACCAGATTTAGTAGGCATGATCTGCCCTTAACAAAGCTGAACTGGGTCAGGTCAAGTGTTTGGCCGTTCCCAATGTCTTTGTTAATGAGTTCCATGATGATGCACTCTATAGCCTTGTAGACCAGGCTAGTCAGGCTTATGGAGTGATAGTTACCATGGTCAGTTGTGGCCCCTCTTTTGTGGAGTAGAATAACTATTGCTGTGTGCCATTCTATAGGTACGTAGCCTGTGGAGAGGCTGAGGTTGAACAGCGTGTTTAGGTGGGGGGTTAGTTTGTTCTGTAGTTCGTGCAAGACGCAGCCTGGGACACCATCTGGCCCCATTGACGCTGTATTTTTGGCTTTTGAAAGGGCTATTTTCACCTGTGTGTCTGTGATTTCGGGGACACTACACTTTTCTGGTATTGTTGTGGGCCCCTTTGGGGGTGAGAGGGAGGTGAAGTTTGCACTGAATCAATTTGCCAGGATGTTGGCAATACCAGTAGGTTCAGTATATACTGTGCTATTTTGCACTAGTTCAGTGCATATCTGTGAGTTGCCACTTAGATTCTTAACATAGCTAAAGAAGGCGTTGTGGTTATCATTTGAATCCTTGGCTATTTTTATTTCGAAGTGAGCCTTGGATGATTTTATGAGGGATCTTAGTTTCTTACTGAAACTGATCAGAGATGTCTTTCCTTCTTGGGATTTGCTTTTTTTCTGAACAAGTTTCCTCCTTCTATTGTATAGCCTGTTTATGGCAGGGGTCCACCAGACTGGTATATTTCTCTTACAGGAGTGAGTCTTGGTTTTGCTAGGGATGACATGATCCATGCATCCTTGTAGGTGCTCATAGAGTGTATTTGTAAAGGTTTCTACATCTTGGGCAGTGTTATCCTTTAGCGTGGGGGCTGTGAAACTTACTGCCTCTGTCTTAAGTTAGGTGAAGTTTGCTTTAGAAAAGTATTTTACTGTGTTTTTTTTAAGTTGGGGGGTAGTGGTGGGGTGTGGACATCCAGAGGGATTAGTTATGGTCTGATCTAACCAGTGATGGGTTGACCTCTGGTGTGGACCACCTATCGCCCATGTTTGTGATGACCAGGTTCAATATGTTTTCACCTCTGTTAGGGGAGTTTATCAGCTGATCCAGGGCATTTGAGTTGATAAATTCCAGGAAGCGCTGGGCCTGGGAGTTTGTACTCGAGTAGTTTTCCCAGTTAATAGTAGGGTAATTGAAATCGCCCAATATCAGGGTATTCGATAGGACCTTCATGTTTTCCAGTGTCTCCAGAAAGGTGGAGTGGTGGTCCTGGATCATGGAGGGTGATATGTAGCAGGCCACAATTTGCACTGCAGGTTTGCCCGATGTTAGTTGCACATGGATGATCTCAGAGGTATCATGCTGCACCACTTACCTGGAGGTGTAGATATCATTGATGAATATGGATGCACCATCTCCTTTTGTGTTTCGGTCCGTGTACTGTGGCCAAAACGTGTGGTACGAGTTGTAGCCTGGTAGTGCTGGGTTGCTCTCTGGAGCATTGAACCAGGTTTCAGTTACTGTACAGATGTCGATGTTCTCCATACTGAGGAGTACTTATGCGGTGAGTAGCATAACTCTCAGTTTTTTGACAATTGTGCTGTTTACGGAGGTGGGTTTGACTTTTGAGCCTTGCCTAAAAATGGCACTATGGGGGCAGCAAGAGCCTTGGCCAGTATTCGAAAGCCTAGAGGTGACAGGTGCAAGCCGTCTCTTGCAAAGCAACAGGGCTTGTCGAGCATGTCGTCCCATGCTGATAGACACTGGATCCCCTTTGAATGACACCAGAAGCTTAGCCAATTGTTGAAATTGATAATTTTTTCTTTATACTGAGGCATCATTCTTGGTGAGGGCAGGATGCTACACAGCGTCAGTGTCATACCAGCCTGGGCTACATGATCAGAGAGCACTTCCATGTCTCTTTTCATGTAGTCTAGGGAGGTACGTCTCAGGTCATTCTCACCAACATGAACAATGACAGAGTCATATTTATACTTGCTGTGGAGTGACCTGAGTGCTTGTGTTATGTGGCAGATTCTGGCTCCTGACAGGCAGCTAACAGTAACCTTCTACTTGTCCAGCCTAGTGAGTGGGACATCAGTGTGCCTGACTATAGAGTCACCTATTACTAGTGTGTTAGGTATGTTATTTCGCCTTTAGGTCTGTGATTGTGCGGCACACTGATTTTGTGTTTTATGTGTTGTCTGGTTTGTGACAGGAGGTGCAGGTTGTTTGGGTGTCTGCTTTGGAGGTCTCTGATGCTTTTGCAGATTTTTATTTAGATCCTCCAAGTATAATTTTTGTGTATTTATGTGTATTTTTTGCCAGTGCTGGTTTAGTAGGATTGTGGTGGTGCTGCGGTAGCATTGTCGCCTCACAGCTAGACGTTGTGCCGTTCGATTCGCAGTTAGAGCATCTTCTGTGTGCAGACATGCGTGAATGGGCATACCTTCATTGAAGGTTGTGCATCAGGGCTGGCAAACTCGGCACATAAAAAATTTACTGCCAATCATTAGCGGACCGGAATTCTGCTGTGGTGACCCCTAACCGGGAAAAGCCGAACGACACAAACAAATGTGTGGCTGGAGGTGTGGTGCAAGTGTTAACCTTCTGCTCTTGACTGTCTGTTCCAGTCTTGGGTGGAGACAGCTTAGCCTCCAGTTTGGTTGTATAATTGTATCTCTCGCATACGTTAGTGTTTTGTAGTAGGAGAAGAAGGTTGTCTATGTACATGAGTCAGTTGTAACATTGGCTCAGGATACCCAGATTCACCAGCTGGACTGGAGAGTACACCTGAAATTGCCCTTTAGTCATGCCTGGATAGTAGGGTGAGCTTCTTAGTCACTTGGTTGGTGAATAAAGAGCCTTGCCCTGCTGGGCAATCAAGTGTCAGGTTATACTAGTGCTTACTATTAGATCTGAGCAAGTGCTGGGCTGTAGGATGCTTTTTGAATGCTTAGACTGAGAGTTCGACTAGTTTCAAGTGAAAACTGAAGAGGAGACTTAGTGGAGCCGGGAATAATTTAACCCTAGCTAACCGACACTTCCCAGTGCAGATATTTAGATTATTATTATTAGATACCTCTTTAAGATGTGGTCCACAAACTTCACCATAGGGTATGTGATGGAGTTGCGTCCATTCACTATTGGGTGGAGTGGAGTGTTCCTTATGTCCTTGTGGTTCTTCAGTATACCGAAGATAACAGGGACTTGTTGGACTGGAACAATAAGGAAATTAAATATGTCTAAAGAAATCCTAGCTTCAATAAATAGATCATTCAAAAAGGACCTAATCTTCTTATAGGCAAGATTATGTTCATTCAGAGAAGCATTACCGTAATTTGCAGTATCTAACATTTGTTCCATTCTAGATGTGTAAAATTCATCATTCATTAAAACAATTCCACTACCCTTGTCAGGCTTGTCAGGCTTTGAAATCCTGAAACCACTATTAATCAAAGTGTGTAGCAACTTCCATTCATCATTATCAAATTTATAACAACTAGGAAGGTTAAATCTTCACTTAAACAAGTTTAAGTTCCTAAAATCACATTCACAAATACATCTGAACATGGATAAAGTAGGATGCACAACTGGGTTGAATGTACTATTAACTTTAAATTTGTTTTGCTTGCCCAAACCAGCGGTGTCATTATTAGAACCAAAAAAACATTTTTAAATTAAATTTCCTTATGAATAATTTAAGGTCAACTAATGTCCCTGCTAAATCATAATTCTTATTACAAGGGACAAAGGAAAATCCTTTATCTAAAATGTCAGCTAACTCGGTACTCACAGGAAACGAGGTATAATTAAACACTTTAAAGTCCTTTATAGTATTAAAAATAATAGATAAATTATTGTCGTCATTATTGTTCAAGGTTAAGTCATAAAAATCACCGCGGGTTAAACAACAAGCTTCTATTACTTCCTGGTCTGCTGGCGATTCGTGCAGTTCTTTCTCCTGTTTCCCCCTTGACTGGGATGCTGCTGGCCGCAGGAGGTAGCCCCCTGAAAATTGTAACTATTATTCCTCTGATTGTAAGTGCCATTATGTTGGTTATTGCTTTTGTCGTTTCTGTTTTGGAGTCTCTCATTCTGACAAGAGCCATCCATGTTTGTTTCAGGGCTTATTTCCTCTGTGTTTGAATTGAAGCCAACCTCGTCATTAGCGCTCAGTGATATCACGTCATCAAGCAACCCAGACTTAGAACCAATCACTTGATAGTTAACCCCACCCCATTGCTGTGAAAGGGGCAGTTTAGAGTACACAAAACCCTTGTTATAGTCTGATTCGTCCCTTCTTCATTTTTAAATTTTAGTGGTTCTGAACGTATTGATCTGCACGTCATTGCTGAAAAAAATACAAAAAATACATGCACAATCAAACTTATACCTCTCAAAGTCAACATTGGCTCTTATAGAGCTATCTAATGTACCGATTACTTTTACTAATTCACTTATTTGAATAGTGTAATGTTCAATGAAACATTTTAGCAGTTCAATACCTTGTTTATTGAATAAATTAATTAAGCTATTATGAAAGGGGGAGTTCGGAATGCGTCCAGTGGGATATTGCCAAGTCGTCAGACCCTTAGGGACAATATTCCACTGTATACATTCACAGAAATAAACAACTTCCAATTGTAGTTTCTTTATCTTAAAAGATTTGGTGTCAAGTAACTTTAATATAGTGGAAATATCACTAACAGTCCACACACTGTCCAATGCTGTAGGGTTATCGGTTGTTTCCAATTCAAGTCCTTGTAGAGGCAGCAACCAATTCTGCATATTGTGATCACCTATCAAGGTGTTCCTATAAGTCAGGTGCATGGAATGGTTTTGTGAGCTAAGCACTCTGTTACAATTAAGGTCACTACTTGTAGGTCTCAAAACAGTTGCAGGCTTCATATTATTCATGTTGGAATTGTCTGCTCCATGAAGATGGTCACCCATATCATGAACTGCCAAGAGCAAGGAAGGCAAGTCCTGGTTACCAGAAACGTCATGATTTCTGGAAATATTAGATGTATTATTCATCACTGAAGCTGCCAGGTCATCCACTTTCTTGCTCAAAATGTTGATAAGACAAGTAAGCTTTCCAATATCCTGGTTAGTGTCCCCGCTTGAAGTCTCATCAGGGAACAGGGAGGGTGTACCAAAGCCGATGTCTGTTGCCATAAAGTCACAAACTAAGAAACCAAGTCCAGAAAAAACTAAAACAAACTACTAGGTGAAAAACCAACAAAAAGGAAACAGCACTCAGCGGTACTCCCAAGAAACTTTAATAAAGTAAGCGCTTTCGTACAGAACAATGTCAGTACTTCTTCAGACTTTACAAGAGGATAAAAAATTATGCATTTAAATACAAAACAACTTAGTCACATGTTACTAATTAAATAATTGATTAATTAGTTAAAAGCCTCTTCAGTAACAGCCAGTGCTGTTTTCTTTTTGTTTTTTCGCCTAGTAGTTTGTTTTCGTTTTTTCTGGACTTAGGTCCTATTTATATCACAGGCAAGGTTTAAGCCTTTAGACCAGGTAATTCTGGTGCTGTTTGTTTTGTGGATATGCAGGAGGTCCATCAGAATGGGGTCTGACAATGGCCTTTATGCCAGGCATAGATCTCCCCTCAAAAACCTGTAGGACACAGAATACAGGGATATGGCCTTGAGGAGGTCTGCATAGGACATTTTACTTATGCCCTGTATTCTTTTATTGAGGAACCTCTGTGGACATTTCAGTTGTTGGATATGCCTGGTTAGGTACATACCAAAGGGGGCATTGCCCTCAATGATAGGTCTGATGAATGCCGAATACAATGGAACAATGACTTCCTTAGACTTAAATGCCATACCTTTGTTTATCAGTTGTGCACATAGAATGATATCCTCACTGCTGTAGACACATGATGGTCAAAGGCTAGATTACTATCTATGGGTGTCCCTAAGTCCATAATTACTGGGTCAGCTCTAAGGGCTGTGTTGTCAATATGATAGTTACCAGGGGTGGATGACTTCCCAAAGGATACTATTATGCATTTTTTGGCATTTAGTTTTAGTCCATGGCAATGACACCAGTTGTTTGTCTGTGTCAGCCCCTCCTGGAGAACATATGTGTCAGTCTGGGATTCAATGACAGCTCCTAATTTGCAGTCATCTGCAAATTTAGTCAGACAGAGATCATTGACATTGGCCTTGACCTCGGAAAAGGAAATTACAAAAAGGAGTGGTCCAAGGACTGATCCCTAGGGGACTCCACTTGTGACTTGCCTCTTTGTAGAGGTGGACTCCCAAGATCTAACTTCCTTGATCTGGTCTGTGAGCCAGTTGGCTATCCACCGGGTGACATACAAGTTTGTACCTAAACTCTTGAATTTGTCAACAATGCCTGAGTTGGGTATTGTGTCAAATCTCTTGGCCAGGTCAAGGTAGGACGTGTGAACCATTTTTCCCTCATCCATTGCTTTGGTTACCATCGCAAAGAAGCCCACCAGGTTGAGTAGGCATGATCTGCCCTTGATGAAACCAAATTGGGTTGGGTCCAGTGTCTGGTGGCTTACTATATCTCTGTTGATCACCTCCATGTCAATTCTTACTTACTCACTATCCACCGAAACTGCATGTCAATGAAACAACAAACTGCTGAATTCCTTTCCCAGAGAAATGAACCACTGGACAACTATGCAAACGACCCACAACAGAAAGACTCAGACCCACCAAAGTGGATGGCTTTGCCTCCCACACCCCCCTACTTAAATATACCAACAGTGAGATCACACTACACAGGGAGAGGGCACAGTAATCCATGGTGATCCAGTGGCTCTTTTCTGTGGGAAATAAATTATGCAGTTCGTTGTTTCATTGACATGCAGTTTTGATGGATAGTGAGCAGGTAAGTTAGATTTCATGGATCCTACATTTGGTGATTGAAAGTAGATTCATATATATATATATATATATATATATATATATATATATATATATATATATCATCCCAGGCTGACAAATATTGAATCCCTTTTGAATAACACTAAAAGCTTAAGAATTGCTGAAGTCAATTATTTTATCATCATATTGTGGCATCATCCTTGGAGAAGGAAGAATGCAACTCAATGCTAGGTTCATACCTGCATAGGACATATAGCTTCAGGGCTCCATCATGTTTCTCTTCATAGAGTCCAACAATTTACATCTTACGTCTATGACACCCACATGTACAATGTTGTTGTGTCTTTTGGCTTTTCCCAGTTAGGGGTCGCCCCAGCGGAACTCCGGTCCGCTAATGATTGGCAGTAGATTTTTACATGCCGAGTTGCCGGCCCTGATGCACAACCTTCAGTGAAGGTACGCCCATTCACGCATGTCTCCACACAGAAGACGCCCTAGCTGAGAATCGAACAGGACAACGTCTATGACACCCACATGTACAATGACAGAAGCATACTGGTACTTGTTCAAGGACTCGAGTGCATGTGTGTGATCTGGTGGATCTTGGCATCAAACAATCAACTAACTATCACTCTTCCCTTGCTCAGCCTAGTAAGAGGTACATTTGCATGTCTCTCAATGGAATCACCTCTAACTAAAACGTTTGGTTGGGTAGATGCCTGCCTTACAGGCTGAACATCCATGACCTTGGGACTCCTTGTGGTATGTGAGATAACAGGCATAACTTGCTGAGTGTGATGTGTGCTTATGTAGCATTTTGGAGGTCACTGTGGTTTAAGAAACCTTATCCTATGAATGATTATGTGTATTATGATGGCCTTGATGAGGTGTGGTATGTGGTTTTATGCTGACAATTTTAGTGTCTGCATTTATTGTGTATGAGTGTTTTGTGTCCAAAGATATGATATATGTACATCTTTCAAACATTGTGTTACTTGTTTTTCAGATTTCTTTTATTTAGTAATATTTATACTGTGAATAGACAATAAACAATAATATTAAAAGCAGCAATGAACTGAAGGAACACATACATGAAACAACTACAACTTACCATTAACTATATACAATGAATATTATGCATTTATGTACTACAGTGAAGCATGTAAAACTTAATTAGTTTAAATAATATTTATCTGATATTTGTTAGAAAAGTCAAATTTGAGAAACAAAGAGAAATGTGGAGTCTGTATGTCACATATACCGGTCTACTTCAGATGATCGAAGTTTCAAAACTTCGAACATCAAATTAAAAAAAATAAAAACAAAAAAAGTTCTCTTTTACATTTTTTCAGGGGGCAAGCCCCTCTGCACCCCCACACCTCCTGCTACATAAATATACCAACTCTGAGATCACTCCCAAGGAAAATGGTAAATTTCCCATTCTGCCCTGTATAGTGATCTGCATTTTCAGAACATTTAAAGTTTTAAAACTCCCATCATCTGTTCCTTGGCCATATGATGTTCAAAGTTTTAAAACTTCGATCATCTGAAGGGGGCCCCATACATATATATATATATATATATATATATATATATATATATATATATATATATATATATATATGTACATACAGAGAGAGAGAGAGGCAGGAAATATATTGAAATAGACTCTGTTTTGATAGTGTGAACTAGACTGATATTGTAGTAAATGAAAAGTTACATAATAATATCAAGAATTTTTGTCCAATATTCCATAAGAAGGAAGATATTTTTTGTTCTGAAATGTAATTTTGTAAACAATTTCTTTAAAACAGGTCCAAGATAAATTTTTGCAATCAAACCAGTTTTGGTTGATATATAAATCTTTAGAGGAATATAAGGAAAAACAAAAATTCTGTAAATAACTTTCTCATGATTGCCCACATCTTTTAATCTAGTATTTAAGGAGTCCCAAAGTTGATGTAAGTATTTGAATCTCCAAATAATATGTAATAAGTCTGTGTGGTCTGAGTTGCATGCCTTACAGAAAGATGAATGAGCTGGAAAATAGGTGCTAATTTTGTTAGTGACATATAGCCATTGTTTGAAATCAAAAACTGAGTAAAGAATAGTTTTAGGGGTTATACTTAGCATTACATTTGATGGAATCATATACTTCATTCAGTGTGAGGGAGGATTCAATATTTGTCAAAAAATTTGAATGGATAATAATGTTTTTATATCTGTGTGTAGAGGCAAACCTGTATGATTTGGATATGGGTGTATCAGACATTAAGCAATTCCAAAACTGTTTAAATGAATTAATATCATTGAGGTCTAATTTCAGAATGCTATTTTGTTATGCATTAGATACATTCGATTTAGGATAGGGAGATATCCCTTTGGTGGCTGCATTTTCTGTCTCATTTATCAGCTGAAAGTGGAGTATACTTAAAAAGTCCCAGATCAATGTGTCTTTAATCACCAGGAAAATAAAGACATCAAGCATTTGGTTATTTAATTTAAAATTAGGTTTCAGGTTAATTGGTTGTGATAATTCAATAGAAGTACTTAAGTTTAATACATTAATTATTTTATCAGTAAGTATATTTTACTAACTATAGAATTGTATATTTATGTTTTTTTCCTAGAAAGAGAAGAGCCAAAGGAATGCAATTGTAACTCTTCAAATGATTATGCCAGATTTTCATGCATAAGGGCTATCATGAATTAGATTTGGGTGAATAATTTCTTATTCTTATCAGTCCACTACCATTTATAATTAGATAAGAAGAAGCCAGGCAACCCCAACCTGCTTGTTTCTTAGGTAAAATTAATTTGCTAGAAGCAACTAGAACTGTGTTAGGGAACAAGAGAAACTTAGCTAGTACTGAATTAATACTTAAAAAAAATAATAGGTACTAACAATTGGTTGCAGCTCAGCTGAATGTAAAAGATCTCACTGCACCTACAAAAAGGAGGTTGGGAAGTTTCCTGATGCCCTGTCAAATTTCTGCTACTAGGATTAGTACCAACTCAGGTCTCCCCAAAAAGAAGCTTCTACCTTAGTGTGAAAAAAACTGGTAAAAAAAAAGGATAAAGGGATAACAGGTGAAAAGACACTTTAAATTGGAATAATATTCTAGGTAGAATGTTCATTCTGACCAATGCCATTTTTGAAAGAAAAGAAAAATTTAAATTTTCACATCTTTTAGCATCATTCACTATACATGACCAGGTTTTCACTAGATTATCCAAAAAGTTTAATGTTGGGTCTTGGCTGAAGTGGATTCCTAGAAATTTCATGGGGAGCGTATTTCATTGCTTTATGATATAAACTATCTACTGGGAAAAAGAGAGTTTAACAGAAATATTGTAGATTTACAGATATTAAGATTATAATGGAAAAATTCTGAATAGTTTGAGATTTGATTGATAATTTTGAGTAGTTCTGAATTTAGGGAAGAGGGATAAATATTAATATCATCAGCAAAAGCTGTTAGCAGAATTGGCATATTATTGACCTTAGGAGCTGAGCAAAAAGATTTTTGCATTAGTGACATGAATATAATTTCTGTGTATAAGATTAATAGTTAAGGGGAAAGAGGACAGGTTTGTCTGGATATGTTAATGACAGATATTGGGCAAGAGAATATTTACTGAATGTTATTTGTAAGCCTTTGTATTTAGGACCAGTATGACCTTTATGAAAGCTTTGGGAAAACCCCTGTGGTGGTAAACTCAAAGATTGGATTCACATAGTTGAAAGCTTTTGAAGCATCTCTGGGTAATGTAAAGTAATTATGAAGTTTTTTTTTTGAGAATTTATCTTGATTCTAGGGTAAGGGTGTGATCAGTTGTTTGTCTAGATTTTAGAAAGCCAGACTGGTAAGGTGATTTGATTGTTGGAAGAATTGTTTTGAGTCTGTAAGCTAGAAGAGAACCATACATTTTAAGGCTACACTGATGAGATCTATTAGCCTATAATTTGCAGGTTTTCTAAGGTCAAGACTAGGTGTGGATATAACAACTGTTTTAGAACCATTTAGGTTAATATCCAAGATTCCCTTTGTATTAATTATGTTAAATAATTTTAGTAGGATTTTAGATATTTTAGTAACAAGTGTTTGTAAAATTCAGAACTGAGTATATGAGGACCTAAGGCTTTATCATTTTTAAGGTTTTTAATGAAGTTAGTAATTTCTTGCACTGAAAAAGGTGCAGTTAAATATTTTCTTGAACAAATTTTCATTTTTGAAATGTAACTGATTTAAGTAAGAGATTATTTTGTTATTAAGTTTATATTGTGTTCCCTATATAATTGGGAATAAATAACTTTAAATATTTGTAGAAGTTCTGTAGTTGTACATACTGTTTTACCTCCATGATCAATGGAACTTACTGTCAAGAGAAGAATTGCCAACCTTTATTCATCTGGCTAAGACCTTTGAGGGAGTCTATGCTCACTTGGAATATTTATCTAGACATTTGGCTTCATACCATGAGGTTTGGGTAAGGAACAGGAGATATGAATTTGTTCATATAGCAATAATCCAATAATTTAAATTAGTTTTGTAGTGAATGGATTGTCTGGTTTCAAGATCAGCAAGTTTGCACTGCAGCTCTATTTCATTATGTCTGTATTGTTTCTTGTAAGAACAAACCTTATTTATAAGTATTCCTCTTATTTGGGTTTTCATTGCAATTTGTTTGATATCTTGAGGAATTTCACTATTACCTGTATTTAGTTCAAATTCTTTTAAGAGAGAGAGTTTTCCATCCTTAACATCTTTTTTTTTTTGAAGTACGGTAGGACTGAGTGTCCAAGTACATGTTTATGGAATACAGAAATGACTATTAAGAAACAAAGATTTGTACTTACTATAAAACTCTTCTCTTCACTACCTGTTCTACCCACTCAGCCAGATGGTCAACCCTACATTTCTGCAATCATTATATCAGTTATGGCACTGCTGGCCAGAGAGGGTTAATGCCCAGGGATGACAGGTGGTCACCCAACTCCTGCCAAATATCAATTTTCTTTCCAAGTACTGCCACATGTGCATACCAAGATCTTATCTCAATAAGAATAGTCTTTCAGCTTTTCCCAGTTAGGGGTCGCCACAGCAGAACTCTGGTCCACTCATGATTGGCAGTGGATTTTACGGTGCCAAGTTGCCAGTCCAATGCCTAACCTTCAATGAAGGCACGCCCATTCACGCTCGCACCTACCTGCATGTCTTGAACATCACTCAACCGCGGGGAGGACATGCAGACTCCAAACCTATCTCAATATGAATCACTGAAAATATTCTGCATGATAAGGGTCTCTGTCAGATCACCTTGGTGTGCAACCTTGTGCCTCCACAGGTGATGTCATGACATGAAGTGCTAGAACCAGAATGAAGAAAGCATGAGCAGGGCTGTAGTTCACAGGTTCAGAACCACTCCCTATGGGGTATGACATCAAATTAATCAAACCCAGTTAACTAGCAGGGGCATTAGACCAGGTAATGATATTACTGGCAAGTTTGGTTTAACCAAAAATGCTTTGTCACATACAATTTTTCCTTAAAAGAAACTAGTCACATTTCATGTAGATTTTCAGTTGCCAGTGCTCCTGGTCACTGTATACTGTGCATTTTCTTAGAGTATTACAGCTGAATGCCAATTATATGTGTTTCTACATTTTTTGGGGGGGGGAAGAAAAATATTACTATGTGTGTTATGTACAAGTTTTAAGAACTTATGAGTTGTTTGAGGTGCTAAAGTGTGACAGATGACATTAGATGGGCAGGGATTAATTTTCATATTGATACAAACTGTCATTCAAATGACTTCCTTTTTTAACTCTATTCTGATTTTGGTTAGTTTGGGGCCATTCTCCCATTACTGCAGTATGCTTGGGACTGATGAGCAGTGCTGCAGACTACTTCACTGTCAACACGTTAGTCTAGACCTGTGTTCATGATCATAAAAGACTGATGTACACCCATACATCAATGTACACATTTGTGTATTACTGTAATTGACAGAGATAAATGAAAAAGCCTAATTTGCATATGATTATTATTTATATGATGCCTTACAAGATCACTGAATTAAAGTCAGTAAGCACTCATGCATGACTTCATATGCCTAAGTTTTGTAAAAGGAAAATAAAAACATTTTAAGATGAGAGAGAATGCCAAATGAACAGTGACAGCAGACCATACACCACACAGAATAATCCACATATGTCACTGCATGCTTCAATTATATACTATGTATTTTAACAAGAAGGGAGACACTAACCTGAATGTTATGATATATTATTTAGGATTGTGTGTTGCCCCGTTCCACGAGCAGATGTATGTTGTACATGAGCTTGCTGCAAGAGATCCCTTACTACTGCTGCTGGCTGGTCATCATTAGTCATAGTGGGACAGGAACTGGGAGCTGCAGTGATGCACGGGGTCACTTCACCACCAGACAGATGCATCACAATGTTATGCAGACTGCAGAATGCAGAAAACATCCTGCACACAGTAGCTAGGTCATACAGAAGGGCATTCTCAGACCAATTCAGGTACCTGAAAAAGGCTTTTCATGAGGCTGAAAACCCTCTCAATGACAATACAGGTCTAGGAAAGGGATGTGTTATATATCTCCTCTGCAGCTTCACTTGTATTTAATGAGCCATGGCTCTAGTGGATATCCAGCCTCATTTGAAAAACAAAAAAAAGAGAGAGAGAGAGAAAAGGTGGAGGGGTGGAGGATAGATAAAACAAAAACAGATTGTTTAGCATTCAGGAATGCATTTTAACATGAATAATTACTTATTTTCCCCTTACCAGCAAGATGACGACTGGGCATCCTGCCTACAGAAGAGGTGTTAGAGTGAGCTAGTGTGCCAGATATGGGAATGATGTGCACTGCCAGGATGCTGGGCAGAGATGCTGGGAATAACCCCCATACATCACACACTACCTGGCAACTGATGTAATTGTGGCTTTCCCTAGTGCTGTATGCTTCACCTTGTGAAGTAGAAGGGGGCCTTAATTTCAACATGGGAGCAATCTATCACATCAAGTACCTCAGGGAAACATGCCACCCCATAAAAGACATGCATAGTCCTGGATTGATCCTGAAGTAACACCATGAACTAGATGTGCTGATCCACATGTGCTGAGAGTATGTCCAGGAAGTGCTGCAGTATTCTCAAGGCAGAAGCTGTGAGATGTGCAGCACATCCCCCAGTCTATCTCTGCAAGGTTTCAGATGCAAATATAGTGAGGGCTATACATACCTAAGTGTCGATGGAGATGGGAAGTCCACACAATCCTCCAGTGCTCCTGTGGCAGTCAAACATACCCAGCAAGACCCTTACAAAGTTCCTGTCCACTGTGAACATGGATTTCCTGATTATCAAAGTTATAATGAGTTATCCTTTGTTTATATTTTCACCTTCTTGGTTGGTGAACACCGGAGGACTCAAGCAATTTTGTTCCAGCCAAGACAAACAACTCATACCCGGAAACAGCAAAACTAGCAGCAAGTAACAGCATTAATAAGGACTGTAACTCAGACAGACTTGGCGAGATATCTCTTTAAACAACATTTCCGTGAACAGTGTGAAAAAGAGGGAACCTTTCAGGAATTGCAAATAGTGCAGAAAATACTTTATTAGCATATGCTGAGTTCCATCATTTCTCATTTACATCTCATTAGAACATTTGCAAACATTCATTCAAGGTGATTGTGCATTTGTATAAATGGCTTCTATGAATTGCAGCTCAGCTGCCATCATTCATAGACATCACAAATAGCCAAAATGCAGTTATGAAAATGACTATGAATACCACCCTATGAGTTAAAAATATTTAATGAACAGTAGTGAAAATGTATTACTGTCTATTGTTTCTATAGGGAATTATTCAAAATTGTTTCAAAAATTTAAATTCAATAATTTTGTAAAATAATTGCTAAAATAAGCTTATAAATGCTAATCTAGAGAACCAGTTATACAGTGATAAGTAGAGGCATAGCTGGCTCTTCCTGGGCTGATTCCTCAATTAGCAACCCACTGCCTTGCAAGAAAAAAAAAAAGGCAGTCTGAAGCACACATCCCCTCCCAGACTCATGCTCCCTCCTTGCCACAGCTCTTCATTGCAAAAGTCCTTTCTGACACCTTCCATCCAAGGAACATGCCCCATTTGCCCCTCCCTTGCAACGCTACGCATGGTAGATTAATGTGATCCACATCTAGCATTTTCAGCTAGTAATGTTAACTGTACTTATCATCACATCTTAAATGGTATTATTAACTTGCATCTGCTAATATACAAAATAAATGAGATAGAATTATTTAAAGAAACTGAATATTTACATTGATAATAACTTCAGCAAACAAAGTGATTAGTGATTACTAATAGTAGTAAAGTTGCAACCTGTATGGTTTTAAACTTCCTTGATGCTAAACAAAAAGTGCAATGATGACTGAGGAAGATCCAATACATAAAGAAAGCACTAAAGCAAGCTGAAGCTTATTCATAGTCAGATAAGTAAATATGTGAGTAAAGTTCGCTCTGTGCAGAAATACGCTTTACATTAACATATTCTGCATCATAGTTCTACAAAACATAGTCAGAATTCCAGACCTTATGGACAGTAATTGGCAGGCAAGGAAACCCATTTGCAGAAGACAAACATGATAATTTGCAGAAATTCAATCAGGTTTGAACTTAAAAGGTTGCAAAAGGTAGATTTAGCCACAGAAAAGGAATGAATAGACTTACTTCATGACTAAAGGATAAGATAGCTGATTAGTGTGTCTTGAATTTGATTCTCTTATCCAGAAGAAATGTATAGAATGACAATAGCTTCTGCCTGGAAAGTTTTATTTGCATTGGTAGATCTTGGGTAACTTTTAATCTGTTACCTTGCCGCAAAAGTTCTCTTTTTTGTAGCATATAGAATTTTTGTTTACATCTTGAAAGTTGTGAATTTTTGCATAGACATGTATAGGTTGAGTGTTTTGGGACAAAGCTCTTAAAGCTCTATGTGCATGTTCAAGAACAATGCTTCTGGCTGTTGGATCATTGTCTAGTAAAGCAAGGAAAATGGATTGTAGAGACAGTGTTAGGATAGAGTGGTCAAAGCTCTCAGGTAGATTTTTAGCTATATAATGTTATTTTATCTGCTATGTACTTTAAGGTCTAATAACATTTCATTAATGGTGTTGATTTTATTGATGCTTGCTAGTTGGTTGAGTTCCATTCTATTTACCATATCTTCACAAATGGCTTTGCAGGTTTCCCATGATTCCGTCCTTTTAGATATATCCAGACAGGTTGTATTCACATTAGTCATTTGATCTGAAAGATATAGGACAGCTTGCTGTAAAGGTTAGAGATCAGTTTTTATGTCATCCAGTGGAAATGACTGATCCAGTTTTGTCTTTAATGCAGGAATTATTTTTTTTCTTTATTTGATGATCTGGGTCTTTTTCTGGCATGAAGATAGCTGATAATCTGAAATTTGTTTTGCGTTACTAGACATTTTGTTTGTTGCAGCAATTTATTTAGAGTAAAATGAGGCTCTTAATGTGCCAAAGTTTGACTTTGATTTCTAAGTATTCAAACACCGAAGGTCTATGCACACATCCAATGTCCAGGACTGTTGCTCTGGTCAAATTGCATGGTTAGTAGAAGCTTAGTCAACCAAAACTGTTTTTTTTTTCCTAAGAGTAGAAGCTTGTGAGTTAATGAAGGAGATGCCTTTGGATGGTTACTAATTAGAAGGGAACTGTGCTGACAAGCTGCTAACTCTTCAGTAGTTATTTTGACCCGCACAAACTGTGTTGTGCTGTTTGAGTAGCAGATAATCATCAGACAGCATGAGACAATTTTTTTTCACTGTCTCATGATACCAAATTCAATCAGGTTGGCTACAGAAGTTGTGGAGAAGTGCTGGTCCCTGATATCAACAGGAATGACTCAGGGAAAAAGGATGACTATACCTGCTTGGAGTTTGCTTTGTTCGGGATACAGTTTGGGTTCACTTGTTACTAAGGACTGGGAAGCACCTAGTTATTTGCTCAGGGATGTACTGCAGCTCATGGTGTGTTTGTTTTTGGTGCAGGTCATTTGAGCCTCATACCTGGATTTCTAAGGCTGTATAGGTTTTGCTGGTCTCTTACAGAAAGAAGCTCTTTTACAGACAGACAAACCACAGTATAGTGAATCCAATGGTTGCAGCACACTGAGTGCAGCTTTTTTCTTCCCTTTTTGAGAAAAAAGCTTATTTTTCAAAATTCAAGGATTTCCATGCTTCTCAGACTCTTGAATACAAGACCCTGTGCTGGTGAAGTTCTGTACTGATTTTAGCAGACTAACTAGATAGTTATCCAATCAAATAAAGCCAATAGTGAGTTTTGTGACTTCAGAATTAGTTGAAAGTCACAGTTTTTAAATGTATATAACTCTGAGCTACAGGTCAATAACCCCAGGATAGGTTAGAACTTTTAATTCTAGAATATAAAAATATTTTCCATCATATTATATTACCTAGTTCTAATATTTTAGAATCTGTGTTTCTAGATCTGAACACTTTCGGACCATACCAGAAGAAGACATGATAGTCCTGCCTCAATTAAACAAAGCCTAACTTAAGTACCAAAAAAGCATGGACGTTGCTTTCCAATGTTCAGCATTCCCTTCTTGGCCTAAAGTCAGGATAAGCGGAAAGAAATATCTGTCTGAAATCATTTTTATTACCTCAAGAGAAGGTTCATTTCATATGATTACCATATTACCAACACAGCAAATATATTTTTCCATGAACTGTCTTTAAGAAACATGTTCATGTACAAAGTGTATACTAATCTATTAGGAACTTGTCTCAGCAGTTTGAAAAGGGAAGACAAGAGTGTTGTTAATGTAGAACATTGCTGGGTAGCTGTCTAAATATCTATATAACCATTTTAAGCAGAAGGGCCCACACTAAGTGTTTTGTCTCAGTTGTTTGTGGGGGGAGATAGTAGAATGTCTTGTTATAGTTGAAACATATGGCACTATTGAGATGCCACTGTAGCAGGTCCATGTTGTTAGTGTCACCTACTAATAGCATAACTACAAGAATACTATGTTTGTGCCTGAAAGTATTCTAGGAGTGATACTGGCCATTGCTAGCATTAAGGTTAGAAATTAGATCAGTCATAATAGCTTCCTCTAAAAATGTCTTCAAAATGGTAAATATGATATTAGAGTATAAAATTGATAGGATACCAGTTGTGGGTTTCTTTGGAATAGGGATTATGCTAGGGGCATTTTCAGAGATCTGGAAAAGGTAAAAGGGAATAGAAACAGACTTAGTGGATCCACTATGTTTCCTTAACACATCCAGGCTTATATTGCGTTAACTCAGCCTTAAGATCTCATTGCTTCCCTGTGATACTGTAAGATCAGACTGCCCACAAATAATTGACATGGAAACATTATGATGTCACTCCAGTGTAGAGCAAATACATCACACATTCCACTCCCACTTTAATCTGCCTTATGCTTGAGAGGCTCTGACTTGAGATCAGGAGATCTGAGCATATAACTACAAGCCAGTGTTTACGATATATGTAATGAACAATGGACAGCTGTACAAATGAATATATCTCAGTAGAATAGCAACACATAAATGCCTGTAGCAACTTCTTGTATAATTTGTATCAATCAACAGTCTATGGTTCTCAGACTACTTTCTTCCTAAAGCATTAACTGTCAATCATACAGCAGGATTAATAGGTTTTAATTATCAGGCTCTTTGCTCCTGGAGCAACTTAGTTCAAGATATAAGGGCTATTCACACAACCCCTCATATCACAGACGTTTTCAATACCTAACATATAGAACTTTAGTATGCTAGAAATATAGGTTACACTTTATACTTAGATTCTGGTTTAACTTACTTCAAAACTAAGGAGTCGCAAAATAGATTGAGTGGCAAGATGCCTCTGACAATTACATATGCTTTCATTAGGGTCACTGGAATTAAATGTTCATGATGTGTTCATGTATCGACTAAAAATATGACATATATTTTAATACATAAGATGTAGATAAACAGACTGCTACATGTATACATTATTTGATTTGGATATTACCACTTACCCACTGCTGTTTTCATTTCTTCTTTTCTTTACTGCACTCTGCATTTAGTAAAGTCAAACTATACTCAACATTTCATCTTGAAAGAAATGACACATTTTGTGATTCCATCTTGATCAACTAATTAGCAAAGTGTATCACTAAATATAAATAGACAAAAAAACTGAAATAATAATCACAGTCACCATCAGTGTTACATTTTTCCAAAACAAGCCTTATACGATGTGAACCCCTCCTCTGGGCCAATAATCCAGGAGCCTCAACCCTCACCACTGACACCTGGGAGAGACATTCATTTGGAACAAAAATAGATACACACAGTATTTTCTGATGCAGCTCTTTGCACCAAGCACAATTTCCCTTAGCAGCAGACAGGAAAGTCAGTCCCATCCTGGGGCTGGGTTTCCCTGTCTCTCATCAGGTTCCAAATAAGACTACACATTGATCACAGCTGTAGAGTTGAGCCCTCAGCCAAGTGTTCCAAGCCAAGTCCTCTACCACACTCTCTGTGAAACCAGTGCTCTGTGTCCCTTCTCCAAGTAGCTGACATACACACTCTTTAACATTTGATTTTCATACACACACACACACACACACACACACACACACACACACACACACACACACACACACACACACACACACACAGACACCCCTGGGAAAGGCTGGCACATATTTTACTAGCTATGTCCCCTCTGATCAGACTACAAGGTAGATATTGCCACCAGAACACTCCAAAGCTAGCTACTCTAAGACTCTTAAAAGGGTACCCAATTATAATGAGTAAAATTAATACTAATACGAATTATAGTGTTTGTTCAATGCAGCAAGGCTTTAAGAAGTGGCCATAACATCACCAAATAAATATAAGCACTCTCAAAGGTTAAAATATTCTCTTAAAGACCAGCCACAATGAACAGTTTAAATATATTTAATAATAAATAATAAATGAACACAAAAATACTAAGTATCTATTTAAAATAAACACCAGAGTTTCAATCAAAGGGCATATTAAAAATAACACAGATGGATAGATTCACACAGATGCAGAAAAACAGTACTTAACTAATCTCACAATATTTTCCTGACTGATCTAAATAATTACTATTCTCTGGTCACTTACTAGAGTAATACAAGATGAAATAGGTTAGTGATCCTTCTTTGTCAGGTTTCAAAAACAGACTGCCCGAGACTTCTGTCTCATCTAGTATTAAAACATCATTTCAGTACTGGATTACAAAATGACATCACATACATCTGGTCATTTGACTCTGGTTCCCACACTACCCCCTTTACTGAAACTGACTCAGAATCTAACACGTATGTGTCATAATACACAAGCACAGGGCGTTTATAAGATGTGTTATAGCATCTGGAAGCTATAAAACTATTTCAAAAACTTCCACCCTTCCAGGGCAGAAATTAGTTCACCCCTAAGGACAAATACAATAGGATTCCTAGTCTTGGTTTTCACAGACATTTTGTCTCTGGCTGCAATGAGAACTGGAAGATACAATCTTTATGGCCTAAACCAAGTGATTTATTTTCAGGCTATTTTTCAAAGTTATACACAACTAAAATAAAATAAAACAGAAAAACAACCAAAAGACCAGTGACCCAATTATTCAATAAAAAATCAATTAAAGAAAATCACAAGCATAATTAAAGGAGAAATCTCCAGTTAAGTTCAAAATTCATACCATTAGGTATGAGTATCAAATTTAAGAATATAGATGGCTTCTTTATATAAAAGTGTCAGCAAACACACAACTATTACTTTCCACTTTTTCTAAAATGTTGCCTTGTAATTTTTATTGAATAATTGATTATGCTATTTGTATGGAGTGTTTTTTGGGTGTGTATTCTCCTTTGAAGGCATTTCAGCTGAGACATCAGAGAGTGAAGAGAGTGAATACAATTAATTTGGATTCTATTGGGTCACTGGTTTTTTGGTTGTTTTTCTATTTTTCAAAGTTAGCTGGACTGATATTAATCTCTTCTCTTCCTGTATCCCCTGTTACAATATATTCATTTCAACAGTTACAATGCAGTCTGGCATACAGGTATATTTCTTTCCTGTCCCGCAGGACCTACTGTTGGTACATGTTTAACACAGCAACTTTACAAATTCATTTTCAACACAAGCACCTGTACAAATCAGTTTGATATACAAATGACATATAATTCTTTATAAAACTCCAGCTAGCTATGCTGGCATATGTTACACATCCACTACTCTGCTTCTCCTGGCATAGCTGGCAATACCTCAGATCATCACATATGACATAACTATGTGTGGAAGGTGGATCATACCCATAGGCATGTGTATAATTACTGGGCTACACCAGGAGTAGAGCTTACTGTTAAACCTGACTCCAAATTAAAAAAAAATAAAGAGGCATGGCAAGTTGAAGGCTTGAGTGAATTACAACTCTGAAGTTCAATGATGACATAAAAAGGACATGGATAACACAAGAACAAATGTCATGAGAATCACATCCCCCTTTCAGCTGAAGTGTAGATTCACTTTACGGTGTCCACAAGCACATTGTTTATCTGTCCACAGGTAAAGCTATTCATTTACATGTTTATTATTACACACATAGACCTCAAAGGACCTAATCATTTTAGTGGAAAACTAATGTAATATTTATACTGATAAGAAAATAATGACACCAGTAATGGCTCAACATTGTGTAACATTATATCAAGGTTTCAGGGTGTCTCCTATGTGTTCTTTGCAATGAGATAATCAGAAGTGTGTAATGACTTTCTTGGAATTTTTAATGGCATGGTTCTAAATATCTCACAGTTCACAGCATTTCAAAGAAAGGAGAATTATGATTATGGTGATTATTATGATTATTATTACTATTATCATTATTATTTTATCATTATTATTCATACTATTATTTTTAATATTGCTATTTTTTGTCAAAATCTGACTTTTTCTTTGTCAAAGATGTATCAGGCCTGTTTTCAGTGAATTATGATTCAATGATGTTTACTATTTGTAATACAGTTTGATGAAATAGGAACTGTACTAAGCTAGCATTTCCAATGACCAAATGTTTTTGCCTACTTTTTCAAGCACTCATCAGTGCTCACCTGCCACATTGAGCAGGGTTCTACATGAAAATCCATTGTGTAATTCTGTCTACCCATCTAATCATCAAGAGTAACTTTAAATATAGTCAAAGCAGTACTTTGCTTAACGTATAGCGGTAACTGACTTCATAGGCAAGGAATATGTTGAGTTAGGAACCTATCTCTCCCGCAAGAGTGATTCAGTGAAATGCTTTGTTCCAAATAACTGCTTCATGATGACATCATCAACACTGTATAAAATCTAGTGGTACAGGATAACACCACCAAGACAGGACTGAAGTGCACGTAATGTACTGCTGTGTAACCAGTGACAGTAAATTCACAAAACTGCAGTAATACAGATTTAAAATACTATACATTCTTGATGGACTCTGTGAAGAGAAGAATGAACCAGACTCATAAACACGGTTCAGAATTTTGTAATGCTAGTATGTAGAACAAACCATAAACTAGAGCCATATGTAGTTCACAAAACTAAAAGATCATTACATTACTATCCATGCAATAAAGTTCATGGACCAAAACTGCCATTTAGTTGCTCAAGACATTTATTTGTTTATTTAACATTTTAACCATGTATGTACACTGCTCCAGATGCTCTTTTCAGCCATGGCCTGTTATAATTTGCACATACATTTACAAAAAAGAGGTGCCGAGGTATTTAAACAATTGGATGGGAATACAGAAGAATAGGTATTCTATTAACAGTGAAACAGGGATAGTTCTATAATTCTGCTATAAAAAAAATGAAGATGTGACTTTGCTGGAAAGTTACTTTGTTCATTAAATATGGTAATAGATTACCTTACTAACAACATTTTGTTATATTATTTAACATTTGTTTACCAGGAAAGTCTGACGATTAGGACAAAGTCCATTTTCAATGGAGGCCCAAGGAGAAACACATCAAACATGTCTTTGGAATGTGGGAGGAAACCAGAGTACCTGGAGGAAACCCACACAAATGCAGGGAGGACATACAGACTCAACTCAGAAGGCACCCCAGCTGAGAAGCAAACCGGAGAACCTCTTGCTGTGAAGCAACAAAGCTAACTGCTGCACCACTGCACCACCCCTGTACAACAATATTTTGGTTCTAAGATATTCTTTAAGACTAGTCTTTGTAATTCTGACAAAAAGAAATTACTTTTTAGTGGACTGCACTGGTAAGTCAGAAAACAGAAGACATCAATTGTATCAATAAAGGATAACTGATTTTTAGTGGGTACACAATGAGTGTTTTTTTTTTTCCAGTTTGCAGTTTATTATGTTTTCTGATTAATGGAAGAACAGTAAGCCTCTTATTTTGTTTAGAATAGCATTTCAGTGAGTGGGAGTTGCTTTGTACAATGCATTGTCAGCTATAGTTAAACAAATAGAGGTCTATGTACTTGAATGTCATCATTAGGCATTTTTAGGACTATTTAAGGAGGAATGGAATATGAAGGGGAGGGCAAACATTTCCATGTAAAATGTTGAAGGTGAAATGTATTCAACCATGGTTGATGTTAGAATTTGGGGGCTCCAGATATGTAACAAGTTGGAGGCCACCTTGACAATTTCAGTCTAAGTATCACTTTGTCACTGTCACCCTTCCTAAGCAACAACAGCAAGGGCGAGTAGTACACGTAGACTGAACTGTAGCTACAATGTTCTTTCAGTTTGACAGGCCTGTGTACTACACCATGTTTGTCCATTTCACTGAGGGACATTGACAGTAGCTGGTATTCAGTTGCAATTATAATACATTATGTCAAACCCTATGTTCAGGGCTGGCCTTAAGTGAAATGGAGCTCTAGGCAAAGGGCTCCATGGTACCCCCCCGCCCACTGCCTATTGTTCCCCACTTACATATCCTACAGTGCTCCCTCCTATTGTTCCCTATCCTGGGCTACATACACTATACACATTACTTTTTATTTCCTCTTCTCACATATCACCTTAGTCATCAGATTTTTCAAGAAGCCATAGCTTTCTAAATGCTCTGAAGTAAACTTCAAAGATTTTTTAAATCCTTTTCATCCAAAGATGGCTTCAACAAAAGCCTTACTTAAGGAAATAAATTTAGTATTGATATTCAGCTTTACTTTTCCTTGCATCCTTTCAACACACCTTACTTAGCCAAGGTAGCACAGTAATAAGCCATTCTAACAACATAGAGGGATAAAGCCCTGACTACAGCCCAGGTTTCCAGGTCAGATTAGTGGCTTGGGCAACTGACAGAGGTGCAGGGAAGGATGGGCATGCCCATCCTAGGAGGAAGAGTGTTTCTTTAATGATGGTCCTTAAGTGGAGTCATGGTCCAAAGACTGAAGTTTTTCTCAGATGTGTGTCAATGAGCACAGGGGAGATGAGCAAATCCTATATAAAAAGGAAACAGGACAGTAATAACTTTGTTGGAAATAAGTTTCCCAATTTGAACAAAAATATGAGCAACAAAAAAAAGTCATTGTACTTTTTCTTTCTTTCAAGTAAGGCAAAAGTTGTACCCAAGGCTTAAGGTTCAAAGCTGACAAAATAGTCAATTAAACTAAACAAACATGACACATTTTTGATAGGATACATAATTTCTATTTGTGAATAATGCCCACCTCCCTCCCCTCCAAAAAAAAGAAAGCAGTCACCAAATGTGTATCTCCCTGATGTTAAATTGGAATGAAAGAAGTTCAAATGGTTCAAATGGCCACTGTCATGTATTTCATGTGACTGCTGTCATAGATATACATACCATGCCTCCACACACCTCACCCCATTCCCAAAGGAGGCAATCTGTATATGTGCCTGATGTGTAATGGAGGGGAAAGTGAAAAACAATGATTACAGTAATGTATTTAAGCTCCTAGACAGTATACTGCCCCTGCACAAGCTACAATAACATTTTTTGCTTAGCTCTGAGGTCTGCGAAGAAAAATAAAAGAAGCAATGACTACACTGTCCTAAGTCCCAGCACAAGCTATAATGACTTCCATTGCACATCTCTTATGTTTGACTGTAGGGAAAATTAAAGAAGTAATGACCACATCATTCCCAGCCCCTATACAAGCTATAGCAACCTTCTGTACACACCTCTGAGCAAGGCTAGTTTTAGAATGGGTGTAGTTGAGGGGGAAAAGGTCACCACTAAGTTCATGTCAAAATCCATTTATATAGTCTGAGCTGTGGGGGCAGTAGTGACAGATGTTTTGAAAGGCACAACTACTGCAACTTCTACTTTTAAATGAAAGGTGAGAACACGGGTGTTGGGAATAACTGGAAATTAACTGCAACTATTTACCAGCCTTCAAAGAGGGGTATGTATGTGTGTGTGTGTGAAATGGCCCACTCAAGTATTAACTGGTTAAGTGACTTGGTCAGAGTCACCCAGTACATAAATGTGGAGATAGAAAGAAGCAAACCCTGTGCCCTTTTCATTAAGTGGAGGGAGCCTTATGCCTTCATACCTACTGCCTACAGGGGTTGGGAGGGTGGCCTAATGGTTAAGGTGTTTGCCTTACAAACACAAAGTACAGGGTTTGAGTCTCACAGGGGATAATTGGCTAGGCTTAAAATGGCTCGCAAGGGCAGTTAGCCTAGTACTAATCTATGAACCTATGAACCTGCCAGACTTCCACTGACTTCTTTTTTTGCCCTTTGGTAAACCACTGAGGGAATTTCATAACTCTTTGTTCATAAAATTTATGTCTTTGCAATACCTGCTGTTTTGTTAACATTTTAAGCGAATAAAAATTGTTTGGTACTGACACTGTAATGGACTCCTTCCTACAGTTATAAGTACAGAGTTTGAATCTTTCCATCTCAGACAGTACTCCTGGTTTACTTCTGAAAAGGGGCACTTTCTGTTGCGGGTTTACCTGATTAATAAAAAGATAAAAAAATAGTATTTAAAATTTGTCCCTTTTGGAGGCTTTATCTCCCTCCCCCCACCCCCATTATTTTTGGCTTTGTCCAAAATTCTTGAGCAAAGAAATTAAGAATTAATTTGTTCTGTTCCTTGTAAAAAATAGTGGTTTTCTAGCAAACTGTTGTCAATTGTGCTCACTAAATAATGGCAGGCATATATGTTTAGATTTTGTGTCCTCCGGAAAATGCTTGAAAATGCAAAGTTATTTTATAAGTATCCACACAACCAAAAAAATATATATAAGCTTTCACATAGATGTAGGAACAAAATACAGTAATCCAAAATCGAAAAAGCAGCAGTTCCACAAAACGGAGCTAAAATACAGTTCTTTTATTAACAATGGTAAGCGCTTTCATGGACTAAGATCCGCTTCATCAGACCAAATAGCAAAAAACAATTTAACACCTGTTTAAATAGTTAATTCAAAAGCATGTGACCAATCTAACAATTCATGTCTAATGCCTTAAAGTACCACAAGATCAAAACTTAAATAATCAATTGCATCTCTCTAAGTTATAAAGTATCAAGAAATATAAAAAATACATATAAAAAATATATACTTTAAGGCATTAGACATGAATTGTTAGATTGGTCACATGCTTTTGAATTAACTATTTAAACAGGTGTTAAATTGGTTTTTGCTATTTGGTCTGATGAAGCGGATCTTAGTCCGTGAAAGTGCTTACCATTGTTAATAAAAGAACTTTATTTTAGCTCCATTGTGTGGAACTAATGCTTTTTCAATTTTGGATTATTTTATAAGTATATAAGAAAAATGTTTAAAAGCTTTTCCTGATGTTGTTCCTTGTTTATGATTCTTGAACTAGGAAGTCGAGAGGCTAGCAGAGTGTGATATATTTCTGGGTCATTATTTATGAATTGAATCAGTGACTTGATCTCAAGCAAGTATCTGGGGGCGTATAGTCACACAACACGCTTTACTTGATGAGTGTGTGTGTATGTGTGTGCAATGGGTAGAATAAAATAATACTAACTGGAATGGCAAGAAAAGCTACAGTTGTTTGCAACTGATATAACTTTTTTGTTTTATAAACAGTGTTAAAGGAAAAAAAAATATTGTGACTATAACTTTTCTGGCAAGTAAAGAGATACTAGGGGTATCAAAGAACTTTTAAAGTGTAAAGCCCGTGATTTATCTATGGTGTGAGTTTCATAGTTGTTAGTAAACGTGTCATGTTTTACCCAACTGGCCCACATTGTGTAGGACAGTGCAATATTCTACATTTTGAAGATGGAAGGTTGACTATGGATGCAGTTTCTTTAATTCTTTTGCTTGTTAGTATTATCGCTGTTATAAGGTATTCCAGATGTTGCACATCTGCTCTTAACTGCATTGCTTGATTACTCTATGTTGACTTGATTTACTTTTTTGTAGGGGGGGGGGCTTGGCTTGCCCATCTTTTGAGTTTTTGCATCTTGAGTTGTTTCTCCTGAGAGTCTCTAATGTTTAAAGAACTGGGTATGTGGTAAAACAACTATAATATTTTAATCATCCTGCGAGCTCCCCACTTCCTAGTTGTTAGTAAATGTTCCACATATTGCCTATTTGTTCCATCTTATGAGGGGTAGTAGAGTTTTTCATATTTTGAAGATGGAAAGTTGACTATGGCTGCAGTTTAATTATTTTGCTTGTTGGTGTTGTGGATGTTATGGTAATGTGAAAACATATTAAACTGAAAATGAAAAGCCTCAGCTTAAGAATGTAAGGATATGTAGTTTTAATTCTTATTCATTAAAACTACAAACTCTTAAAGTCTTCTGCTGAGACTAGCTCATGGACAGTTATAACAACACTCAGAAAATCATAACTTCATCATTTAAAATCTCACACATCCAAAAAACAAATCCTGTAAGGGGTTATTGTGACTAGACATTCCCTGTTGAGTGCACTACTGCAACAAAACATTCCAGTTTAAACTATTTCTATTGTTATTATTTCAGTAAACCAGAAAAAGAAAAAACAGAGTAATGTAGCTACATTTGCTTTAATACAGTTTTTTGTCTTTCAGTGCTGTTTTCCTTTGACATGGTTGGAAAACTTTAATTCTTGTTTCCCGTTTAAGTAGTTCAACAGTTAGTGCACTTTCCTTTAGTGCAGAAGACTGTGGGTTTTATTACTATGGCAGGTACTTGGATTGATTTTGCTATACTTACACTGCAGTGCAGCATAAGTGGTAAGGGGTTGCTGCACTCCTGGGTGTGCCGTCTTTGGATGAGATGTTAAACTGAGGCCCTATCTGCCTGAGTTGTGGTAACTCAGCTGGATGTAGAAGATCCCATGGCACTTATCAAAAAGACTAAACGTTGCCCAGTGTCCTGACCAAATTTTCCTTAGTCAGTATGAATACCACCTTGGATTTCCCTTGAAAAGAGGCCATCAGCCTAGTGGGATAAACCCAGTCAACAAAAAGTATATATGACTAAAAACATAATTATGATTACCGCTATTTTCAGTTATTTCATTATTAACTCTGTACTCTGACAATTTAATGCATCCATATCTCTCAACCTCTTAGAGTAAGAAATCTGGACAAAGCCATAAAAAGTGGTAAAAATAGGGACAGTTTTGAAATATTGCTCTTACAAACGTAGAAAGTTGATAGAATGACAGGTTTTGCATTCGCATGAATTTTCTGAAGGTTATGAAGTCTGAAACTCAAATGTCTGTCACTATTTTTTAACTTCAACCTTTAATGATCTGCCACTATTTTGCCAGAAAGCCACAATTTTATGAAAAAAGGACCAAAAATATAAGGCAAAAATCTGGACATTCTGCGAATATCTGTGCAGTTGAGAGGTATGAATGCATAAGTAAGTGGTGCTGGTTGTTATAATTCAACAGATCTGCCACTATTAATTGATTGAGATTTTTTTCCAGAATCCACTTAAACATCATGCTAGACACAAGCAAATCATTTTTTAACATCCATGTAAATAGAATGGTAGTAGGGTGAGTCACAGGTATCTTGCACAGCTTTTGGAACATATTTTAATTTCTACTTTGCTTGAATTACTTTAACAGTAGTTGTAAATGCGCAACAAAGTAAACTAGATAAACTGTATATGAGCTTCCCGTTTTTAATCAGAGTGCAGACAGATACTCTCCCACATTCTTCTTGAGGTGGCACAACTATCATTGTAATCCTGGAGCAGTTAACTGACCTCTCTTGTTTCTAACTCAAAGAACCGTTAACAGGCATTTAAACTACTTTGCTACTCAACAGTGTCTGCAGTGGGAAGATGTGTGTTTTATTATCTTGAATGATGGCAAAATGTGTTAGCTGTTTAAAAATATTTTCCAATTTTTTTGTTCTTGAATTTGGGTTAATGATAGTTTTCTTTCTACTGAAGCACAAATGTCTTTTTGCATGACATTTTCCCACCCTTTTGTATTGGTAGACTTGTTACACTGCATCATAGCAGCACTTAATCTAAACCATTATCCTTAAACATGAGAATGTAGTGGCTTTTCTATGGTGTGAACATTGCCAGGATATGTAAGATTATGGCATTCACTCTATTTCACCGGGAAATGGTCTTTCATTTCTAACAGCAAACTATGGGTGAGTTAACATGTATCATGCATTCTATACTTTATTGTTATTGTGGTTCAGTGGGTTTCTTTTTCTTCACAGGTGCCATATACCCCTATTGTGCCCCCTTGCATAGCTCTCATCTGTCCAGATTTTCACTGAATGTCCAGATTTTTGCCTCATATTTTTCGTCTGTTCCTCATAAACTTTGTGGCTTTTTGACAAATCCCTGAGGACTGAAATAATGAAATTATGCTATAAGTTTGAGTTTCAGAATTCATGTCCTTCAGAAAATGCATTTTAACATAAATCATATTATTCTAGCAACTTTCTAAGTTTGTAAGAACAATATTTAAAATCTGCCCCTATTTTTAAGCCTTTGCCCAACCCCCACCCCCATTATTTTAGACACTGTCCAGGCTTCTTGCTCTAAGACGTTGAGAGGTATGCCTCAGTAAGAAAAGGAGCCTTTAGCCACCACTGCTTGTATGTGTAGATGTACAAGGTTATCAAATAGGTGTTTCAGTTATTTATTTTTAGACGTTGCCCTATACCCCTGCACATATTATGCTGCTTACTTTGACAAATTGGAAAGCGTTACAAAATAACTCTTTGATCTCACTAGTCAGGCAAGCATCCAATGTATGAAACTGACCTGACTCTGAAGCAATGGAACATAGTAATGATATAATATAATACAGTATATTCCTCCATACCCATAGAAACAGATAGTTTTGGGCAGTTAAGAATAAGCTAATACAGAGTTACACTAACACATTATGATTAATGGTATAGCACTGAACAGATAAACTTGAAATATCTGCTTTTTTTTTTTTTTTTTTATATATATATATACCGCTGTGAATTCTCCTTTTTTACAGGTGTGCATTCTCCGTGTCAGTGAACACATTTTAGCAAAAGTTTTTCAGTGATGAAAATGGTTTAATGTTCACAGTTGCTGAATGATGAAGAAGAGAAATTTGTAGATTAGTGAAGTCAAGGAAAATGGGAGTGGACAGAGCTTATTAAAAAAACGATTGTGCAAGATCCAAACTGCTTGGAAATCCCAGCTTTTGTAAATAAATAAGGAATGGACCATTTTCATATAAGCATAATTTACTCTGAGATGCAACAACCTCAAAATTAGAAGATTTAGTTATGGTGTGAGAAGGTAGAGTAATTGTGCTCTAAATTGCTCATTTGACTTTTGAGGAATAGTATTTTTGGCAGTTTTGTGTATCAATTGGAAGTCAAGCAAATTTTTATAAACTGATTTACCACAAATATAAACAACCATTACTCCCTGCACAAGAAGAATACAAAAAGGGAATTATTTTCATTCTCAACTACAAAAGAGATTACTACATTTGAAGGGACGATTCTGTAATTGTATACATCAAGGTCTGACCACAAGGATCTGTTGAAAACCAGGTACAGGAATATTAAAAATTATGGAGCTGCAAAGTTTGCATGGACAGCTTGCCTTGCATATTAAGTAAACCAATTTGCTTTCTATG